>NW_015168826.1:35488-36279 GCF_001447785.1 Gekko japonicus
TATATATATATATATATACACACACACACATTCTCTGCCCTTGAGAGAACAGCTCTGAAAGAACTTGTAACTGACCCAAGGTCACACCAGTAGCTTCATGTAGAGGAGTGGGGAATCAAACCCGTGACCAAACCGGCTCTCAGTAAGAGATATTCTCTGAAATTCCAGGCGCTTGGAGGCAGGCCATTGCTTCCCAAGCCTTCTTATCCTCCTGTTGGTAGACCACCCTCCGTGACATCAGGAAAAATGGCAAAGGCTGAATTTACACATTGGCACATCTGTGGTCCAAGACAAATATACAAAGAGGAATCCCTCTTTTGAAAGAGAATAAGGTGAAGCGAAAGCTTTAGCGAAAAGAACGGATGTCGGGAAAAGAAACCCCACTCCCTATAACGACACTATCCGAGAGTGGTTCTCGGAGTCCTTTCGGCCCGGCTTTTTACCCGGTGAGGAGGGAAGCGGTTGGAATAAGGTCAGGTTTCCCCAGCTCAGCATCCTTCTAAAAGAGATGCCCCGAGCCATTACAGTAATTGCATGCAGTAGACCTTGCTACATCTGTCCTGTGGTGTAGCTACCACACCGCGTCTACGTCACGTGGCTTCTGTGCAAGAGCCGCAATGCACAGATCCAGCCCTTGGGAAGCCTTGCTGTGAGACCGCTGACAGTTCTCTGTTCTTGGGAAACACTCTGAAAGAAACATTAGGTAGCGTGACATCCAGCGGTCTGCGGACGGAGGTGGTTGTGCGTGATTGTGACTGCGCCCGAAGAATAAGGAATCTAGCCTGGAGTCC
>NW_015168826.1:37068-37451 GCF_001447785.1 Gekko japonicus
CTGTGAGCCGCTCTGAGACTCCTTCAGGTAGTGAAGGGCGGCGTATAAACCCAATCTCTTCTTCTTTTTCTTCTCTCGCCTCCTCTTTCTTTCCCGGGCTTGGAGCTATATCGCAAGTTAACCTTTTCGAAGTTCATCCGTTTACAGTTAAGCTAAATCTCCCTACATGAATGTGTCATGTAAGATGTGGTCCTATTTTTGTAAGTAAGATTTCTATCTCTCGTTACCACTGCATATCGGGTCATCATTGTGATTTGTTTGAACAGCATTTTCCCCCTTAACTGGCAAATATGGAGAATCGGGGATACTGCCGAAATACTTCTGTGCTACTGAGGCAAAGAATATATGTGTGTGTGTGTGTGTGTGTGTGTGTGTGTGTGTGT
>NW_015168826.1:37760-40774 GCF_001447785.1 Gekko japonicus
TTTTAAGAGCTGCCTGGGGGATTATGGACCATTCACACACTTTCAACCTTAACATACCTCATAGGGGGAGAGGAGAATGATGACAGCTGCTTTGGTTCCCACTGCAGGGAAAGACTGCCCTTTCTCTAGGCAGAGGCTGGGGGGGACATAGGGTTGCCAACTCCAGGTTGGAAACTTCCAGGATATTTTGGGGATGAAGCCTGCTGAGGGTGGGGTCTGAGGAGGAGGAGGAGGAAGAGGGGGACCTCAGACAGATACAATGCCATACTCCCCACCCTCCAAACAAGCTGTTGCCAGTCTCCAGGTGACAGCTGGAGAGCTCTTAAAGCTCTGGTGCTACTTCAAAGTGCTGCAATTTATTGACAGAGTAGTGTTTTGGCAAATCTTTAGGAATTGTTTGGTGCATTTACGATGAGGCACCCACCCAGAGCCTCTGGCATTTTCTCACTCTGCTGGCATCAAAACCAATTTAAGGCAAAATAAGAGGCTACTGAGAGGGGAGGAGATAAAGTTGCCAGCTTTAGGTATGGAAATTCCTGGAGATTTGAGGAGTGGAGGCCGGAGAGGGGGACCTCAGACAGGTTACAGTGCCATAGACTCCACCCTCCAACCCAGCTATTTGCTCCTGGGGAACTATTGTTGCCAATCTTGGCCCAGCACCCATCACACCATTCTCTTCAACCCCCTGCTGTGCAGCTGACTTTCCCCTAGGGTTGCCAATCTCCAGGTGGGACCTGGAGATCTCCCACTGCTACAATTGATTTCCAGATGACAGAGATCAGTTTCCCCTGGAGAAAATGCCTGCTTTGGAGGGTAGACCTTATGACATTATACCTGCTGAGTCCTTCCGCCCCCGCCCCCCCCATGCTGCCCTCTACAGAATCCACCCCCCCAAACTCCAGGTATTTCCCTCCTTAGAGCTGGCAACCCTACTTTCCCCTCAGTGCCTGATGGTAGGCAACTTAGTTTGGTCCAGTCACCTACTTTGGCCTTTGGGAGAAAACATATTGGGGCCAATCCTGATAGGGTTGCCAACTCCCGATGGGAAATTCCTGGAGATTTGAGGGATGGAGCCTGAAGAGGGTGAGGTTTGAGGAGGGGTGGGACCTCAGACAGGTACAATGCCATAGACTCCACCCTCCAAACCACTCAGTCCCTCATGGGGAACCATTGTTGCCAATCTCCAGGTGAGGGCTGGAGACCACTCAAAATTACAATTGCTCTGCAGAAGGGAGGGCGGAAGTCAGCTGAAGTCAAAGGGGCAGATAATGGTAGGTTGATGGTTAGCTGCGAAGGAGATGGGGTTGCCAACTCCAGGCTGGCAAATTCCTGGGGATTTGAGGGGTGGAGCCTGGAGAGGGTGGGGTTTGCGGAGGGGTGGGACCTCAGACAGGTAGAGTGCCATAGACTCCACCCTCCAAACCAGCCATTTCGTCCTGAGTAACAATTGTTGCCAATTTCCAGGTGAGGGCTACAGATCACTCAAAATTACAACTGCTCTTCAGGGACCAGAGATCAGTTCCTCAGGAGAAAACAGTGGACTCTGTCATTATACCCAGCTGAGGTCACCACAGCAAAATTACACTGTTTGCCCAAAGCCAGAGCACTCCCCCAGAGCCTCTTTCTAGATCTCGTTGTATTTATTTCCACAACGGGCTTTACTGCTAGTATATATATACTAGCTTGGCCCCACCCACTTTCTAAAATCGCTTGGTGGGCACCAGGAAAGATGTTGGGGACCCCTGGTCTATACAGCATTGGACTAGCTCCTCTTCTCCTGGATCCAGCTGCCTCTCTCCCTTCTCTTCTCCCTGCCACTCACCCTCCTTCCTTCCTTCCTTCCTTTCTTTCTTTCTTTCTTTCTTTCTTTCTTTCTTTCTTTCTTTCTTTCTTTCTTTCCTTCCTTCCTTCCTTCCTTCCTTCCTTCCTTCCTTCCTTCCTTCCTTCCTTCCTCCTTCTCTCTCTCCTTCCCGCCGGCTACACACACACACACACAAATCACGTGGCAGTGATAAATGAGCTTAATCGGCACAGAAAATTAATCACGTTGTCATGCTGGCAGAGGGAGAGGCAGCTGCGCGAAATGCCTGGATCTCCGGCTAATTTATCACAGTAGCTGCCGGGGAGGGAGGTGCTCCCGAATTAACGCTTCTCGCACCCTGCTTGCCAGGTCCGGGCATGCTCAGTGCCATCGCCCCGTGCACATCAAGCATGTGGGGAAAGAGGCACAGGGGCTGTCCGGGTCTTTTCGAAGCCAGCTCCCAAGGTTCTGCTTCTTGAACAGGCACTTGGCACGACTTGGAGGTGAAAGGCTGATGCTACATCCAGGGTCCCCAGATCTGAGTCGGGGAAGACCTGGAGGTTTTGCAGGGTGGAGCCTGGAGAGGTGGGCTTTGGGAAACAGGTGGGCGTCAGCGAGGGATCATGCCATGCAGTCCACCTTGGAGAGCCAGCTTGGTGCAGTGGTTAAGGGTGGCAGACTCTAATCTGGAGAACCGGGTTTGACTTCCCCACTCTTCCTCCACATGGAGCCTGCTGGGTGACCTTGGGTCAGTCACAGTTCTCTCAGTGCTCTCTCAGCCCCACCTCCCTTGCAAGGTTCCTATTGTGGGGAGAGGAAGGGAAGGTGATTGGAAGCCACTTTGAGACTCCTTAAGGTAGAGAAAAGCAGGGTGTAAAAACCAACAACTCCTCTTCCTCTTCTCCTCCTCCTCCTCCTTCTCCTCCTCTTCCTCCTCCTTCTTCTCCTCCTTCTTCTCTTCCTCCTCCTCCTCCTCCTCCTTTTCTTCTCCTCTTCCTCCTCCTCCTTCTTCTCTTGCTCTTCCTCCTCCTCCTCCTCCTTTTCTCCTCCTCCTCCTCCTCCTTCTTCTCTTCCTCTTCCTCCTCCTCCTTCTCCTCCTTCTTCTCTTCCTCTTCCTCCTCCTTCTTCTCCTCCTTCTTCTCTTCCTCCTGCTCCTCCTCCTCCTTCTTCTCTTCCTCCTCCTCCTCCTCCTCCTCCTCCTCCTTTTCTTCTT
>NW_015168826.1:41605-42040 GCF_001447785.1 Gekko japonicus
GTTGTGGCCGCATCTGAGAACCGGCAGGGTTCCTTCTAAGCTGAGTTAGTGTGAGCCAGCTCAGTTTGTTTTAGCCTCCGGCTCACACGTTTTGGTCTCAGCTCAGGAAGGAGGGGCTCCAGAGCAAACTGATTTCTGCAGCAGCCAAATCGCTCGCTCGCGGCTTTAATGCCAGGAGCACACAAAGTAGACGTTTTGCTCACAAGACGCCACAGCTTAGAGGGAGCGTTGCTGAGAAAAAAATGGGCACACCCCTTGTCTGTGAGCGGTTTCCTCTTCTGCGAGAGCAGCTCCCTGCGGGAGTCAGGAGCAGGGTCGCCAACCTCCAGGGGGGCGACTGGAGATCTCCCCCGAAATACAACTGGTCTCCAGAGATCAGTTCCCCTGGAGCAAAGGGATGCTTCGGAAGGTGGTCTTATTCTCTGCCGAGATCCC
>NW_015168826.1:42766-43293 GCF_001447785.1 Gekko japonicus
TTTTTTCCGGGTTTTTAGATTTTTCTGCACACCTGAGGACTGCCCCAAGTGTGCACAAAAATCTCCCTCCCCCCCAGGTGCCCCCGATGCGCGGATTTAGGTATCCGCACGCACGGGGGTGACTTCGCTATTAGTATATAGATTTCCTTGGAGAAAATGGGTGCTTTGGAGGGTGGACTGGGTGGCATTGTACCCCACTGAGGTCTCTCCTCTCCCCAAATCCCGCCCTCCCCAGGATCCACCCTAGGGTTACCAATCTCCAGTTGGGTCCTGGAGGTCTCCCGCTATTATATTTGCTCTCCAGATAATAGACATCAGTTCCTCAGAAGACGATGGCTACTTCAGAGAAGAAGAGAAGAGGTTGGATCTATACCCCGCCCTTCACTACCGAAGGGAGTCTCAGAGCGGCTTACAAACTCCTTTCCCTTCCCCTCCCCACAACAGACACCCTGCGAGGTAGGTGGGGCTGAGAGAGCTCAAACAGAAATTGCTCTTTTTCTAGAACAGCCATGCCAGAACTACGGCTT
>NW_015168826.1:43518-47471 GCF_001447785.1 Gekko japonicus
TTCCATGGCGACTGTCTCACCAGCCCTGTGTGGCCATTGGGTCAGAGGGGTTTCCTTCCCCTCCCTGAGCCAATGAAAAGGGAATTAATTAGTGTAAGGAAAACATCGGCTTAATTCCCTCTTGGGGGCATCAGGATACAGCCAGTCTGTTTGGCAGCAAAGCCCAATCACAGTATGTGGTCCCTGATTGGCTAGGGTCACTCTAGATCAATCAGGATGTGGTCCCTGATTGGCTGGGGTCACTCTAGGTCAATCAGGATGTGGTCTCTGATTGGATAGGATCTCTCTAGGTCAATCAGGATGTGGTCTCTGATTGGATAGGATCTCTCTAGGTCAATCAGGATGTGGTCCCTGATTGGCCCGGACCTCTCTAGGTCGATATGAGCCTGGGAGGTGAGAGTGGGGAATGTCACCAAAACAGCCATGGGGGGAGAGAGACACTGTTAAGGGAGGCTCATAGGTTACCAGCCCTGGGTTGGGAAATACCTGGAGATTTGGGGGGGGTGCCTGAGGTGCAGAAAAGGGCAACTAGAATGATAAAAGGGTTGGGACACTTTCCCTATGAAGAACAGTTTAAGGCTCTCGGGGCTCTTTATCTGGGAGAAACGACAGCTGAGGGTTCACACGATCAAAGTTTACAAAATGATGCCTGGGACAGAGCAGGTGGAGAAAGAAGTCCTTTTCTCCCTTTCTCACAGTACAAGGACTCGTGGACACTCCATGAAATTGCTGAGCGGTCGGGTTAGAATGGATAAAAGGAAGTCCTTCTTCACCCAAAGAGGGATCAACACATGAAAATTCACTGCCACAGGAAGTGGTGGCGGCTAGAAGCATGGACGTCTTCAAAAGGGAATTAGATAAGCATATGGAGCAGAGGTCCATCAGTGGCTATTAGCCACAAGGTACAGATAGGGGCTCTGGGGCAAGTGAGATGGCACCTGGTATTTTGGGCCACTGTGTGACACAGAGTGTTGGGCTGGGTGGGCCATTGGCCTGATCCAACATGGCTTCTGTTATGTTCTTATGTCTGGGGCAGTGGTGCTCTGTATTCCTGGTTTTTTGGGGGGCAACAGTGGGAGGGCTCCTAGTGTCCTGGCCCCACTGGTGGACCTCCTGACGGCACCTGGTATTTTTGGCCACTGTGTGACAGAGTGTCGGACTGGATGGGCCACTGGCCTGATCCAACATTGGCTTCTCTGATGTTCTTATGGGGGCAGAATTTGGGTTGGGGAGGGACCTCAGCAGGGTATCATGCCGTTGAGTTTGCCCTCCAGAGTGGCCATTTTCTCCAGGGCGCCTGATCTCTGTAGTCTTGAGATCAACTGTAATAGTGGGGGATCTCCAGGTCCCCCCTGGAGGCTGGCAACCCAAGGGATTCAGGGGACATTTCCCACTCTCAGACCCTTTACATGCCCACGCAGTTTTGTGGCAAACATATAATGGCCCCCTTCCTATTTGCTTAGGGAGCAGGAAACGTATTAGATGCATAAAAGAAGTGCGTTCTACGTAAAACCAAAACCAAAAAGGAATCCGTATAAATTATGTATAAAGACACATGCATAATACAAAGAGATCTACAAAACCAACAAGGAAGGCGAGAGAGACGGGACCAAATGTAAATGCGTGTAAAAAAAGAAACAGGAAAGGGAAATATTTGTTCATCTGCCGGGGGCGGTGTCAGGAGGGGGCAGACCCCTCCCCCCTCCTTCCTCCCCCGAAGTACAAGAAAGGGGCGTTGGGTCACTTGGAGGAGGCGTGGCCCACAGCGACAAAAAGGGAGGGTCACCCGGGAGGAGGGTCCGGCGTCAAGACGAGGAACCCCGACGGGGAAAGGACCCCCAAGAGGCTTTCCTGCTCTCCAAGGCAGGGGGAAAGCGTATCCAGGAGGAAGAGGGGCTGGTCAGGTTGCTTGGGGGACGTTATTATCGAGAAAGGTACGCACCAGTTGAGAATAAAGGCAGATTGCCCTCCATCGCAGCGGGGGAGGATAAAGTCGTGCTCAGGTGCCATGGAAGGGGTGCGCGTGCGAGGCGGGAGAGAGGGATTGACACGGACTTCCAAACCTGTGGCTACGGACGGGGAGAGTGGAGTCCGAAGTGAGGCAACTCTGGACCATCCCCAAATCTGAGGCAGCTGGGAATAGGACAATTGATCTTCCTTCTCTCGGAGAACGGGTGCGTGTCTCCCCCCCCCTTTGTTTTATACCCTTTATTTGTGCCAGGACGGCTCAAGACCAGACAGGCGGGTCTCACATGATTATTGGATTATCACCCTACTGATCGCGCTCATAGACATCTGGATAACCTGCCTTGAGTCTCAGGAAGAAAGGGCGGCTATAAATAACTTAAACGCATGACATACAATCAGGGCTTTTTTGTAGAAAAAGCCCAGCAGGAACTCATTAGAATAATAGGCCACACCCAACAGCAAAAATCCATTTGCATATTAGGCCACACCCCTGACAGCACAGCTCATTAGCACATTAGGCCACACCGCCCTCGTTCCCAGAAGTGTGGTCATCCAGCCACACCCACCTTTTGCTTCTTATTCTGTTTACCTTGTTTGTGGTCAAAACCCAGGGCTTTTTTTGTAGCAGGAACTCCTTTGCATGTTAGGCCACACACCCCTAATGTAGCCAATCCGAATGAGTTTCTGCCATTGGGTGTGGCCTATTATGCTGATTTATTTATATTTATATTTTATGTATTTATTTTTCTCATTTGTATCCCGCCCTCCCCAATGGGCTCAGGGCGGCTCACAAGGGCAAGGTAATTAGCCGTGCCATAATTAAAACATATAAAACATAATAAGAACATCCAACACTTAAAAACAACGGTGCTCGATCAATTACAGATATCAAGCTAATGAGTTCCTGCTGGGCGTGGCCAACTCGGGAGCCAGCACATGCAGCTGATGCAGCTGCTGGTGTGCCTTTGGGCCAGTCACAAGTTCTCTCAGAGCTGTTCTCTCGAGAGCAGTCCTCAACAGAGCTCTCTCGGCCTCACCTACCAGGGTGTCTGTTGTGTGGAGAGAAAGGGAAGGAGATTGTAACACACCACGCTAAGACTCCGAGCAAAGGGCGGGGTATAAATCCAACTCTTCTTCTTCTTCTTCCTCCTCCTCCTCCTCCTCTTCTTCTTCTTCTTGAACCAGGGACCTTCTGCAAGCCAAGCAGATGCTCTACCGCTGAGCCACAGCCCATCCCCATATGCAATCCACCCAGAGATCGCTCATTCGGGCTGGGTTTGCAGGCATTCCAGCATAATAGGAATGCCAATAGAATTCGACCATCTGGCATAGCCTCAGGTCATCTTAAAGGACGGCGTTCTCCTGCAAGTGGTGGTGGTGGTCACCAAGAACCTACTGAAGACTGTAGAACTGAAATGCAGATTTAGGGAAGTGTGCCAGAATGCTGAGATATACGATATGAAACGTCACCTTTTTTTCAGAGCACAGCGGAGCTTTTCCCGCACCATCCAGAGGGTTAACATCAGGTGCCGAGAAACACCTGCATCCAGTTTGGAAGATGTGCCACAGAGGGACTTGTAAGAAAGGTTTGTTTAACTAGCATGCACACCGGATGTGGCTCACTGGAGACCCCGGTGAAAATTAATTTGCTGGTCCCCATTCTCCCTTTTTAATTAGAGCACTCCCAGGACTTGGCAACGTCGAGAAGCCGTTCCCCATATGGATCCCCCTTTCCTGGGCGCTGTTCTATTTATGCACTCGGTGCATGGAACAAACAGGTGCGCTGCTTGAGCTAATAGCGAGGGAGGGGACAGCACGAGATGCCCGGATTTCTCTTGGAGTATTCAAAACATTCTGTGTGGGTGGCTCAGTTCTACTTGGGTTGCTTGTGGGCAGGGGTCGTTTCGTAGGAAAAGAGGTGCAGGAGCTCATTAGCATAACTCATTAGCATAACTTATTTGCATATGCCACACACCCTGACATCA
>NW_015168826.1:47603-52034 GCF_001447785.1 Gekko japonicus
GGTCTTAAAGGTGCCACTGGACTGTTTGGGTCCAGGGGACCGGGGGGGGGGGGCTCTGCAGGTTACCTGGCTGCTTCTTGCTCTGACTGAGGGCTGCTGGGAGCAGGGGGTGGGGCTTGTGCCCGCCCCCCTGGGCTCTTTACTGCCGGAGCTCCGCTCCTGTGCGCTCTTGCAGGAAATGACCCCTGCTTGTGGGTGAACCTTTCATTCATTTCCTGCCCAGTTTGCACTGGGAACATTCCCCCCACCCCACCCTAGCTATGATATCAAGATGGATTCAGGTTCCATTTGCACTGAAACTTGCCCAGACTGGGATTCTCACTGGTGAAGAGGTAAATGAAGGAACTGGGGAACGGCCGGACCAGGACAGCTTTCTCCAAGGCAGACCATGAGGCAGGAAGCGACGCGGAAGGATAGGGTTTAAATTAAAGACCATGTGTGTGAACCAGATCTTGGGGTATAGGTGGACTGGCCTGATCCAATATGGCTTCTCCTATGTTCTTATGTCTGGGGCAGTGATGCTGTGTCTTCTTGGTGCTTGGAGGGGGGCAACAGTGGGAGGGCTTCTGGAGTTCTGGCCCCACTGGTGGACCTCCCGATAGTACCTGGGTTGTAGCCATTGTATGACACAGAGTGTTGGTTTAGATGGGCCATTGGCCTGATCCAGCATGGCTTCTCTCATGCTCTTATATTCTTAACCGAGAACGCCAGCCAGCAATGTGTGTGTCTGTTACACACTGGGTCAAGATCAGCTTTGATTACAGGCCGTGTGCACGTGTGTGTCTCGCAGACAGACTCACAACAAGGAAGCCAACCAGGGCTGTTGTTCAAACAATGCCGTTGTCCCTCCTCAGAGATGACAGCTAATTTCAGAGCTGCCAGGAATGACACAGGACGCTTCGGCAAGTGAACAACACTTATCTCTTTACGCCCTCCCACTGCTTGGTACTCTTGATTCCTCTGTTCCGTCTCCTGTCCTTGTTTTTTATCGTGTTTTTTTTTTAAAGTGCGTTGGTTGCTATAGGAACAAGGAGCGTTCGGAGAGGGGCGGAGCCAAGTGACATCCTACAAGGGTGAGCAGACGTCTTTTGTGAAGTGCTTGAGCACAGGCGGCTCCGTGTGATTGGGTGCGCCGTGCAAGCGCATGACCCACAGATAAAGCTCCGTATGAACAAGTCTCGTCCTGGGGGGCGCGGGGGGGATGCTGTGGAAATCTGGTGCAGAAAACCGGTGGCTGTGGGCTGAAGCAACACAGAATGGGAAAATGTATTTTGCAAAGATCCCCGAAGACTGATCTGGTGCGCAAGTTTCACTGTCGCGTGTCATCATTCTGCGCTGACCTGGATAAAGAAGTGGATTTGTAGCGCATAGAGAAAAGTTCTGTTGCCAACCATGTCTTGTTCCCTCCTGAGGATATTTCTTAACTTCCTCCTAGGATCACAGAGTTGGAAGGGGCCATACAGGCCATCTGGTCCAGCCCCCTGCCCAATGCAGGATCGTGCTAGATCAGGGGTGACCAAGCTGTGGTTTGGGAGCCGCATGTGGCTCTTTCACATGCAGGGGTCATTTCCTGCAGGAGCACACAGGAGCGGAGCTCCGGTAGTAAAGAGCCCAGGGCAGGGGTCATTTTGCAGAAAAAGAGGTGCAGGAGCTCATTAGCATGACGCATTAGCATAACTTATTTGCATATGCCACATCCCCTGACATCACCGGGAGTGTGTCAGAAGGCAACGCCCACCGCTCAGGCTCCACTGGACTGTTCTGGATTGCTAGCTATTGGTGGGGGGGAGGAACATGCAGATCTGTCCTCGCAGAGGAGGGAGAGCTTGTACCTGAATAAAACTTGGTCTTAAAGGTGCCACTGGACTGTTTTGGGCTGGGGGGCCGGGGGGGGCTCTGCAACTTACCTTGCTGCTTCTTGCTCTGACTGAGGGCTGCTGGGAGCAGGGGGCGGGGCTTGTTGCATGTGCCCACCTCCTGGGCCAGGGGTCATTTCCTACAGGAGCGCAGAGGAGTGGAGCTCCGGCAGTAAAGAGCCCTGAGGGCAGACAGATGCAATAAGCCCCACCCCCTGCTCCCAGCAGCCCTCAGTCAGAGCAAAAGAAGCAGACAGATAGGTTGCAGAGCCCCCCCATCCCACCTTCAGGTACAAGCTCTCCCTCCTCTACGAGGACAGATCTGCACGCCCCCCCCCCATAGCTAGCAATCCAAAACCGTCCAGTGGAGCCTGAATGGTGGGTGGGTCAGGGGGTGTGGCATATGCAAATAAGTTATGCTAAGAAGTTATGCTAATGAGCTCCTGCACCTCTTTTGCTATGAAGTGACCCCTGCTCCTGTAGATGGAGAGGAGAAAAAGTGTGCTCTCTCTCTCTGGCCTCTGGTCACCTTGCGTATGTCGGCATTTGTTTTGGAGCAGGAAGGTGGAGGAAGAGCGACCACTGGAACAGAAATGAGCTGGGCTTTGCTTTTCAAGTCACTCTTGGTTAAGGAGTGCTCGTTATGGGGTTGGTGGTCTCCTACCGATAGACCCAGGTTGCTTCCCCAAAGAAGAAGCCATGGGGGATTGACACTCCTGCTAATAGGAGGGCCAGTTTGGTGTAGTGGCTAGGAGTGCGGGCTCTAATCTGTGAGAACTGGGCTTGATTCCCCACTCCTCCACATGGAGCTGCTGGTGTGGCCTTGGGTCAGTTACAGGTTCTTTCAGAGCTGTTCTCTCAAGAGCAGTTCTTGAAAGAGTTCTCTCAGCCCCACTCACCTCACAGAGTGTCTGTTGGGGGAAAGGGAAAGGAGATTGGAAACTTCCCTGAGACTCCTTTGGGTAGTGAAGGGTGGGGTATAAATCCAATCTCCTCTTCGTCTTCCTCCTCTTCTTCTCCTTCTTCCCCTTCTTCCCCTCCTCCTCCTCCTCCTCCACCTCCTCCTCTTCTTCTTCTCATCATATGGACTTCCAGTGGTCTTCAAGACCCCAAATTCACCAGGCATGGGTAGGTTTGCCAACCTCCAGGCGGCATCAGGTGCTCTCCCAAATGACCAAGACCAGTTCCCCTGGAGAAAATGTCTGTTTTGGAGGGTGAAATCTAGGGCATTGTACCCCATTGAAGTTCCTCCCATCCTCAAACCCCGCCGTCCCTAGGCTCTACCCCAAATGGGACCCATTGAGCTGCAAGAAAAGGGTGGGGCAGGAAGTCGTATGCCAACAGAGTCACGTGTTGGAAGAGGCGGGGCCAGAGTTAGGCCTTTGCTGATGGCCAGGCCAAGCTTGCAGAGTTAACAAAGGGTGTCCTGTGGGACATGAGCGATGGGAACAAATTATTCCAGCTGCAGATTTTTTAATATATAAAAAGGTTCTATCCTTTCTAAAGTACCTTTTAATGCTCTCAGCACAATGGACGTTTTAAAAATGCGGAAGCTCGCGACCAGAAAGGTAATTGGTACGTTCCGTGCCCAGCTAAAGTGACCCCGAAGCCACAGAGAATCACTTAAGACGTCCCTTTCATATTTCTCTGCCCAAAAGCAGGGGGGAAAAGATTTCTGAGACGATCCTTCTTCTTCCTTGAGAATCTTTATACGGAAAGGCAGGTAATAAGACTCCCAAACATAGAGAGGAAAGAGCATTTTGCCTTGGGGCTTAATTTCATGTCCTGGTGTGGCCAAATGCAACTTTTGACATCTGGCTTCACCCTTTAGGAAACGTCCTGTGCGGGATGGGAGCACAGGTTGCCGGGGAAATACGTTCAACTCTTTCTCAGCCAATGCTTCCTGTAAGCTGTGGAGTCTTGTGAGCAACAGTCCTACTGTGCTGACTTGGCTGGTACCCACCGAGGCGATAAGCTCGACGCTGAAGACACGAGCCGGAATCGAGGTCAGCGAGAGAGCCAAAAGTCCAATAGCCGTGAAGTTGTTTCAAGAACGCAGGTTTCCAGAGGCAAGGAGCGACTGCTGCACACTCAGAAGCGGGTCTGAGTTTGCAGAGCTGTTGCCGCACTGGAGCAGCTGCACCAAGGGGTTTTAAACAGATCCTCCTTCCCTTTGGAGTTGAGTCTGCAGAGGCTTCCGACTCCTCTCGTTGATGTGGCTAGCGCTACCACCTGGCGCTTCTTCTTCGTTCCTGCAAAGTCAGCCCCTGCCGTGCCCAGGGGTCTCCTGGGCACGCTATTAGCATAACTCCGCGGGGGAAGAGACCAAGCTGGGAAGAAGGAAGTCAGTCAATGGCTTTCCAGGCTCACCTCAGCTACCTCTTAAGGATTGGGGGTGGAGCCTGGGGAGGACAGGGAGCTCAGTGAGGTAGTGTCACAGAGTCCATGTGAAGAAATGCTTCCCCCCCCCAGGAAGTTTGCGAGGAGCAAAACCTCCACTTTGTGTTTTAACTGCCCCCCCCCCCGGCAGAGACCAAGCTGGGAAGGAAGTCAGCCAATGGCTTTCCAGGCTCAC
>NW_015168826.1:52165-55777 GCF_001447785.1 Gekko japonicus
GCAGAGACCAAGCTGGGAAGAAGGAAGTCAGCCAATGGCTTTCCAGGCTCACCTCCGCTACCTCTTCAGATATGCTAAGAGGCAGGGCTTTTTTTGTAGAAAAAGCCCAGCAGGAAATAATTAGCATAATAGGTCACACCCAGCAGCAGGAACTCATTAGCATATTAGGCCACACCTCTGACAGTGCAACTCATTGGCATATTAGGCCGCACCTCCATGTTACCAGAAGTGTGCTCATCCAGCCACACCCACCTTTTGCTTCTTATTCTGCTTACCTTGTTTGTTGTCAAAACCCAGGGCCTTTTTTTGTAGCAGGGATTCCTTTGCATGTTAGACCACACACCCCTAATGTAGCCAATCAGAATGAGTTCCTGCTGTTGGGTGTGGCCTATTAAGCTAATGAGTTCCTGCTGGGCGTGGCCAACTTGGGAGCCAGCCGGAACTCCGTTCCTGTGCGTTCCTGCCCAAAAATAGCCCTGCTAAGAGGCCTAGCTAAAGACCATGGGATGGTAGTCCCACCCCCAATGTCCAGGCATGATGAGTCACTCACTCCAACACACTCATCCAACAGACGGGTGTCTTTGTTCCATCAGAATGGCTCTTCTTCTCTTCCTCCCATTTGTGGATGTTTACAAACATAGTCGAGTGTTCTCAATTTGCTTCTTCCCTGGCCATTATTTTTACACCATTTGGATCCCGTTTTCACACCCTTCTTATCCCACAGATGGGACCAGCTATCAAATGTCACTGGTATAATCTTGGGGGGTGGGGGAGGAATTCAGTTCTATTCCAAGGGAACAGAAACCATGGCGAAAATGGGAACTTTTGAGCTGGGGGGGGGGAGAGGATATCTGTGAAACTAGTACTCATACAGCTGCCTTATGATCAGTCGAACCATTGACCTGCTCTGACTGACAGCAGCAAAAGTATCGCCTGCTCTGTCTGGCAGCAGCAGAAGTATTGACTGCTCTGTCTGGCAGCAGCAGAAGTATTGACCACTCTGTCTGGCAGCAGAAGAAGTATCGTCCTCTATGACTGGCAGCAGCAGAAATATCACCTGCTCTGTCTGACGGCAGAAGTATTGCCCGCTCTGACTGGTAGCAGGAGAAGTATTGCCCACTCTGACTGACAGCAGGAGAAGTCTTGCCCACTCTGTCTGGCAGCAGCAGAAGTATTGCCCAATCTGACTGGCAGCAGCAGAAGTATCGCCTTCTCTGTCTGGCAGCAGCAGAAGTATCGCCTTCTCTGTCTGGCAGCAGCAGAAGTATCACCCGCTCTGACTGACAGCAGGAGAAGTATTGCCTGCTCTGACTGGCAACAGCAGAAGTATCGCCTGCTCTGTTTGGCAGCAGAAGAAGTATTGCCTGCTCTGTCTGGCAGCAGCAGAAGTATTGCCTGCTCTGACTGGCAGCAGCCGAAGTATTGCCTGCTCTGACTGGCAGCAGCCGAAGTATTGCCTGCTCTGACTGGCAGCAGCCAAAGTATTGCCTGCTCTGACTGGCAGCAGCTCTCCAGGCTAGGGCTGTCAACCTTTCTGGTGGTGGTTGGAGACCTCCTGAGATTACGCTGGTCTCCGGGTGACAGAGATCAGTTCACTTCAAGGAAGTGCCACCTTGGACGCCATGGCGTTATACCCCGCCGAGACCCCTTCCCATCCCAAAGCTGCCCTCCTCGGGCTCCACACACCCCACCAGTCTCCAGGGTCTCAAGCAAGAGGACTCCTTTTCACATCACCTACTGTCTGATCCTTTAAAGTGGAGAAGTCAGGGTTTGAACCTGGGACCTTCTGCATGCCGAGCAGAGGCTCTGCCACTGAGCCGCAGAAGCGCAGGATAGCCGGTTGGGTGTAGTGGATGGGAGCGCGGACTCTGATCTGGGAGAACCGGCTTTGATTCCCCCACTCCTCCACATGAAGACAACTGGGTGACCTTGGCTCAGTCGCAAGTTCTCCCAGAGCTGTTCTCTCAAGAGCAGTCCTCCAAGGAGCTCTCTCAGCCCCACCGACCTCACTGGGTGTCTGTTGTGGGGAGGGGGAAGGGAGAGGAGATTGTAAGCCGCTCTGAGACTTTGAGTGAAGGGCTGGGTATAAATCCAATCTCCTCCTCCTCATCATCCTCCTTCTCCTCCTTCTTCCCTTCACTGGCTGCTACCTGCCTTCAGACAAAAAAAGGGAACCTTTCAGCAAGCCCACCCCATCTTGGCCGCCTCTTGTTACTATCTGTGTGGAAGTAATAAGATTTAGTGGCGATTTTTATTTCCCTCCGGTAAGGAATAAAAAGTCATATACTTTATTTATATGCCCAAACGCCTTTCTCTCTGCCAGCTGAGGTTTTGGTCACATGGACCCTAAGGAATCAGCCCCTCATACTACCAAGCGGCATGAATTTAATAGTCTCCTGAAAAGGAGCCGTCTGGGATGTCGCAAAGCAGGGGATGCTTGAGGGATTGGCCTGGCCATGCCACCCCCTGCAACACTCCCTTGGGGAGGGTCTCTGGTTGTGACGTATCAGCAGGCCTGTAGCTATGGTGGGGCTTTGGGAGTCTCCACCCCCTTTCTTAAAAGAAGAAGAAGAGAAGAAGAGATTGGATTTATAGCCCGCCCTTCACTTGGAGTCTCAGAGCGGCTTACAAACTCCTTTCCCTTCCCCTCCCCACACCCTGTGAGGTGGGTGGGGCTGAGAGAACTCTGACACAAACTGCTCTTTCAGGAACAGCTGTGCCAGAGCTTGTGACTGACCCAAGGTCACATCAGCAGGTGTAACTGGAGGAGTGGGGAATCAAACCTGGTTCTCCCAGATTAGAGTCCACACATTTAACCACTACACCAAACTGGCCCACAAGAATTTCTCCTCTAAATCCTTTTTTTTCAATCATTTAAAACTTTTTTTAAAAGGTGTGCACGCATTTAAGCAGCGTGGGGTGCTGTAGTTGACTAATTCCCGCACTGAGCAAGGGGGGTTGGAGTAGGTGACCTCTAGGGTACCTTCTAACTCGGTGTCAAGAAATTAGTCTCCTTGAAGAGAGTTTTTCTGCCTAAGTGTTAGCTTTCTTGACTATAGGAGTCATCACCCCCCACCTGTGGGCTTGTTCTCAGGATTGTTGCTTAGGCTGGCAGAAGGGATTAACTTGCAGCAGCTGAGAACTGTCACCTAAAGTGGCTGACAGCTTGCAATTTAGAGATCTCTCCTGGTCACAGCTTTCTATTGGCTCCATGGCTATTCTTTCTGCACTGCGAACTTCAGCCCCACCAGAAGAAAAAAAAATGCCCCACAAGCCACAAAATCCTGGCTATGGGCCCGTGTGTTAGCCAGCGTCCCTATGAAGACCAACGGCCCTGCAAGGAGAATCATTAAACTTCAGGCTGCACAGGGACTGTCCTCTTTGGATTGCTTTGCTGCTGATATCCAAAAGTGGATTGGAGAACATGTTTGGTTCAATCCCCAGCATCTGGTACAATCCTTGACATTTCCCGCTAAAAGGACCAGGCAGTAGGAGATGTGAAAGACCTCATTGTGAGACCCCGGAGAGCTGCTGCCAGTGTCAACCAGCGTCCCTATGAAGACCAACACCCCTGCAAGGAGAGTCATTAAACTTCAGGCTGCACAGGGACTG
>NW_015168827.1:0-51369 GCF_001447785.1 Gekko japonicus
GGATACAATGGAGGAGTGGAGAATGCTGTAAGTCACTCTGGGTCCCCATCAAGAAGAAAGGCAGGATATAAATCAATAAAAATTGCCCCACACAAATTCCTGTTTTGTCATATTGGCCAGCCCTTTTCTTACCAAATGTACCAGACAGGCCCGTAGCTACAGTGGGGCATTTCGGGGCCTGCCCCCTGACTTCCTGCCAAGGCCCCTTGTCTTCCATGCAGCCCCCAGGCCCCCCAACTCTCTGGGCCACCTGAAGGATCCCCCCTTCCCCAAGCACAGATTGCTTCCCTGCATAGGCAAGCAGACTGTGAACACTGCACAATGGAGTTTTTAAAATTTTATTTCTGTTTTTTTTTTAATTTTGTGACATCAGTGCCCCCTGACTTCTTTAAAGGCCCCCTAAATTACAAAATCCTGGCTACGGCTCTGGTACCAGACATAACTATGAGACCATGGAAGACTAATGTTCATTACTATATGCCGTCCACAGTATCTGATGCCATAGAGTACTCTCCAGTTTTGCTAAATCAACTGGCCTGACATTAAAAAGTATTAATTTTTGTTTTGTTTTTTTAAACTCAGAGTTAATAACCAAAACATATTTGCGAGCACAATGATTTAACAAAGTGGATACATCAGCCAAATATAATTAAAATGTTCTTAATTATGCAAAAACAGAGACTGCATTTTTGATGATATCATAGTGTTGTCCAGAATACAAATCAAGATAATTTGAGATAAAAATAAATTCCCACTAAAATCATAGTAGGTCCAAATATGCAGCAAAAGATTCCCAATTGTAGATGTTCACTGAGAATTGTGAAATCTTTATTAATCTTATGTCATGGTCATGGTACTGTCTGTAGAGATGGAAATATCCAGTAAGGAAAAAAATAATAATCTCCAGTGGGCCAATGTGTCAGTCCTTCCACTGGGTATATTTTATTTAAAGTATTTGTTCTCTTAAGATTCCTTAGATGATGATGATGATGATGATGATGATGATGATGATGATACCTTTCGATTTATTTATCGCTCATCCTGCAGAGCTGCTGGCTCTGAGCGATTTACAGTTACACAAGTTTTCACAAGGGACTAACAATATTTCATAGGGTAAGGGAGGACAACATATAATTCTTTACATTGCACACTTTTGCAGCTGACGGGGATTTTGTTCAGCTGTAAGCTTCAGGCGTGTTCTGGATGGCATTCACTTTTTTGGCGTGGCTCGATGACGTCAGTTCTTCCAGGACTGCTTTTGAGTCATAGTGCCGCACTGCCTCCGCCTGGCCGGATTGGCTCATCACAGGCTTTTTAATGCCGAAGAGGTCTTTTTTCCAGGCTTCCAAGCTTATGAGCTGGATCTTCCGTTCGCCGGATAACACCTCCCACACAGGGGTTTAGTATGCCCACCCTCTCTAAAGAGTGGTACCCATTTTATCTACTCGCCAAAGCTTTCGAACCGCTGGGTGGACAGCGAGCTGGGGACAAGAAGGTGGGGGGAAAGTCCTGGGTTCATCCAAACTTTATAATTTTTCTCATGTCCAGGGTAAACTTCATCCTGGGCACTATCAGCCTGATGTTTGCAAAATGATTAAAACCTTCTAATACACCACAATACCCATTTAGGATTTTGAAATCTCTTTATCAAGCTGGTCCACTGAGTTTACAACACATTCTGCCAGCATAACAAGTACCAATATCCGTCTGCTGAAATAGTATGTCCCTAAACAGCCCTGGACGTCAGACTGTGTTTTAAGGTTGAACCCAAGACCCACACTTGTCATGTGAGTAAAGATTTTGTGTCTGTGAAGTCAGCATTCATTTATTTAGGAGAACAAAGGGGAAATAATAAGCTTTTTAATGTCATTAAAATTACCATTCCCCACAGCACTGACATATTTATGAAGCTGAAGAAACTTCTTAGGAAGGTTTTAGACATTGCTAAGCTGGCTGTAACTTATTCCTCTTGTAACTGTTCTCCTAAAAATGAGTACAAAATGAGAAGAATTAAATCTCTGAATAGTTAAGCTATCTGACCAGGTTGTTACTGCAGCAACAAACAGGTATGCCGAAAACTTCAACACAAACTCAGTTGCTGCCTATGCAGTCTGTGCTTTCCCTCATCTTTTAGTTCCACCCAGTTCCATAGTTTAGTCTGCACAATCGGCTGCCATTGAATGCATAATGTGTGATGAAAACATCTAATTGAAATGATATGTTAAGCTTCGTCCTGGGCTAGGATCCAAATACATCCAATCACATTGCTAGCCCAGGAAGCACCTAACCAATCACTATCAGCAAGCTCCCTGAGCGGGAACATCCATGATTGGTCCTTATGCATACAACCTTATTGGTTGGTAATTGTACAGTAGGCGTGGCTACATTAGCCAGGAGAGTTTAAAAGCAGGACAGCTGCAATGTAAAAGCTGTTCTGGCTATTCATGTTGATGTGTTTGGAGTTCAGTTACGAGTTGCTGAATAAAGCTGATCTTTTGCTGAAATCACTCTCTGACTCTTTGTTAAGTAACCGACTTAACACATAGTTTAGTCTGTACAATCAGATCTTGCAAAGGGGTAGCCTTTTTAGTCTGTGGTAGCAAAACAGAAAAGTATTTCATTGTCTTTTCTTTAATTTCTCTCTTTTTCACACTTTTCTCCTCCTTCATTTTGTTCTCTTCCTTTCATGATCTGCCATTCCTCTATCCCCATGTCTAATCCATCCCCTTATTTTTCAGTCTTGGTCTCAACTTCTCCTCATCCATCCTTGTTGACAACATAGAATGTATTTGATAGTCGTGTAGCAGAAAACCTTTGTTAATATTGTAAACAGGATGGGTGAGTTAATATTTTCCCATAATCTATCAAAGTAGTAAAAAGATGCTCCTACGAACACACTCTTTACATACATGATAGCAGAGTGTTAAACTGCCTTAGCAGTAATAAATGAGGAACAGAATTTAGCTTAGCTTCCATTGCAAATAGCATGATGGGAGTGGGGTGTGTGTCTTGAGATAACCTGACCAGGCTACTCTAATTTCTTTCTTTTTTTTTTGAAGAAGAGATTGGATTTATACCCCACCCTTCACTACCCAAAGGAGTCTCAGAGCGGCTTACAAACTTCTTTCCCTTCCCCTCCCCACAACAGACACCCTGTGAGGTAGGTGGGGCTGAGAGAGCTCTGACAGAAACTGCTCTTTTTCAAGAACAGCTGTGCCAGAACTATGGTTTGCCCAAGGTCATCCAGCAGGTGCAAGTGGAGGAGTCGGGAATCAAACTCAGTTCTCCCAGATTAGAGTACTTAGCCACTACACCAAACAGGGCTTTTTGGGCCTGAAACTCCCACAATCTTCTTGAAGCTGGTGGCCAATTTTGAAATTCCTAACTTTATTTGCTGATGAGTTATGCCTGACACAAATGGACAAATGGAAGGACATGCAGATTCTTTTATTAGAGATGCATGGTAGCAGTCAGCCCATGTGATTTGTTTTCTCATGATATTTGATTTGGATCAGGGTCATATGGGGAGGGGGGTGCAGGTGGAATCTTGGTCCGGGGGACATGGTGCCTCTTAGCAGCCCTAGCTCCTTGTCTGACCCACCATTCAATTCAGTCAGTGTGCCGAACCACTTTTTACCTGTGCAGAAGCTGGGGTTGCTACTTTCATTTCTTTATGATTAGTGGCCTTCTTTGGCACCTGCATAGTAGGGAACATCAGTCTCCTCCAGTGTTGCTATTGGCTCATGTTGTTAAAGTCCACAAATCAGTTTGCCATTGCTTATACATACACAACATGCTGATGATACAAACAGATTGGCTGCCATTAATGTTGGTGACATAGACTTAGAGAAAGTTCAAGTAGTAAGATTTTAAAAAACAACAATAAAAAACCCTGTTTCTTTATCTAATGCTCAGCATGGCCAGATCTGTCCAGAGATTGGAGCTGTGAACAGATAACATGGATCTTCTTACAAGCCTGAAAAACACCCCTGGCTTGGTGAAAAATCTGAAATCTTAAAAAACAAATTGTGAGTTATCCTCCCCCCAAATAATAGAAGCAGCATTTATAGCTTTAAGAAATAAATACCCTGAGTGGCAATTGCTAGGCAACCAGCCTTTAAGCCTTGGTTTATGTCAGGGCTATTTTGGCCTTTAAGGGAGGACTCATGGGGCCAAGCCTGGCAGCAACCACCAGGTGATTTGCTACCATGAGACTTGCCTGACTCACCCAGAACAGGTTACATGTGACTGATCAAGAGCAACTGCATCACAGAAGCCAGTTTTCTGTATAGTTGTTAGAGTTTCAAACGTAGTCTGGGAAACTCCGATTTGAATCACCAGTCTCCCATGGAACCTCACTGAGTGAACTTGAGCCAGTTTCAATTCCTCACAGGGTTGTTATAAGGATAAAATTGAGAAGATGAGAAATTATTAAAGCTGCTTTGAATCCCCATTGTGGAGAGAGACAGAATATATATATAAAGTAAATAAATGATAAATATAGTTGATAGAGGTGGGTGGAGTTTGGCGAGGGGACGGACTCAACAGGGTAAAATGTCACGAGAGTCCACCTTCCAAAGTGGCCATTTTCTCCAGGTAAACTAATTTTCTCCAGGTAAACTAAACCTGGAGATCAGTTTTAGGAGTGGGAGATTTCCATTTTCTCCATCTTCAACTATTAAGGTTGGAGGTTGGCAACCCTTAGGGTTGCCAAGTCGCGGCGGGGGATCGTAGGTCTTCACAGAATCCTTGCTGTGGGGACAGCGAGATGCGTTGCACCCACCATCGCCAGGATCCGATGCTACGTGTTGCTCTGGCAACGGGGCTCCAAACAGCCCCATTGCCAGAGCGATGCATAGCGTCATGTCCTGGCGACGGCGGTGCAACGCGTCTCGCCATCCCCGCGGCAAGGATTCTGCAAAGACATGCAGATCCCGTGCCACGATTTGGTGAGATTTGGCAGGCCTAGCAACCCTAATAGTTGAAGATGGGGGACAGATAAAAGCTTGGTTGTTCAGTAGGTGAGAAGAAAAGAAAGGAAAGAGGAAATGATGTGGAGAAGGGGATACACGAAAAAATTAGATGTCTCCTCAAGTTCTTGAGGCTTTCCCACTGTGTAACTGGGCCCAGCACAGCAGCCATCACTATGCAACTCTGCACAACTGGGCCACAGTGTTCCCAGGTAGAGGCTGCCAGGGGGAGGGAAGGAGGGAAAACTAATAATGTGGGGGGGGGGAGATAGAGGTAGGTTGGCTAGTGTGTGGCAAAGAGAGAAGGAAGCAGGAAAAAGGGAGAGGATATGGGGGCTTTCAAGGAATGGGAAGAGGAAATAATGGGAGAAGAGAATGTGAGATCCACACAGAAGTCCGTGTGGGTCTTCCACTGGTAATCACTAATTGATGGTTGTGTTTATTCTTTTTTTAAATGATTGGCTGAGGAGCAGTGTGCAGTGAAAATAGGGTGGGGGGCTGCACTGAGCTGTGCAAGGATACACACGAGTGAAATGCAGCCTATTGCAGTATACGGCACTATTTGAATCTGGAGAAAATAATTTGCTGAACTGGCTCAAGCTGCTCATTACCAGCTGAACTGCCTGATGGGGAAAAAAAGGGATTTATTTTCAATGAGCTAGCAAAATGTGAGCCAAACTGGTACATACTCAATCATCCTTTGCACTGAAGTAATAAACTGCAGCTTGAGACCACACGTTCAGTTGCACTGTCAACTAACTAAATCATCTTGATTACTGGAAAAGAGGGATGTGTCTCCCAAGGTCATAGTCAAGTTCAATTCTAAGTATATACCACATCATTAAATTCTGTGGATTTAAAAAGAGTGTAACTCTGCTTAGGACAGTACTGCCTAGTGATCTACTTATCAAAAACAGAATCTTTCACACTTTGTCACCTCTTGGGCAGTCTGATGCAACCTTTAAATTTTGCCATTGGAATTTTCAGGGTTTTTCCTTCTCAAATTTGCCTTAAATTAGTGGCAAATTTGATGGCATCTGTATATGGCACTTCTGCCTCTCAATACTGATCTTGAGGCCATTCTCTTTTTCCCTTCATCACTGCAGCAACTCTGTCTCTTTGACAGTGAAAGGATGAAGAGTCAAGTCAATGGTCTGTCATGACCCGAAGGAGAGAGTGTATACCATATCCCAATTCCAAAATCAAAATCAAAGAAAACTGAGTTCTCTTCTACTAGAGAATGTTGACTAGTATGGATTTTGACATTCCTCTGGAACTAAGAAAGATCTGAACAAAAATCTCTGGAGGGAGACTGACTTTATTTCCATCCTCACATAAATAACATGGTTATAAATATCACCTTTATAAACTTCTACAATGATGATCTACATCTCTCTTTGATGTTATCTTGTATTCAAAAAAAAATTTGGGAAAGCCTTTTTATGGCCCATCCACCAGAGGTATATTGAGCAGGCCTCTTGATAAAACAATATCACTGTCACAACATACCTTTCTCCATAAATAGTGAAATATGTAATAAGTAAGACCTGTACACCTTTCTTTTCCTGCCTGTCTTTTAGATGGGAACAGCATTAAAATTCTAGCACTGAACTGTCAAACATATAGCAGTTATGAATCAAAATGTATATTTTACAATATTTACTCATTTTATGAAGTATTTTATTTATGATTTATGGTTTAGTGCACCAATGAATATTTGAGAAATTTTGTCTTTGTTGCCAGGTTTGAAGAATAAATATTGATTTTATTTTTATTTATTTTTTTACTCTCACCTTTTATTTCCACATTAACAATTTTAGGAGCTTATTTTTGTTGTTGCCATAAACTTTGGTAGGTTTTCTTTCTCATCACAGTGATTTTTTTATTGTGTGGTTTTCTTTTTCATACAGAGGAAAGAGCGAGAGAGAGAGAGATCTTAATGATGATGAATCCAGTCCAAGAATATCCACTGTGCAACATTGTCTTGATAATGGTGATTGCTGAGAAGTGGATCATAGAATAAATTCAAGACAGAAGATTGTCTCCACTTTCTTATTATTAGGCACAATCCAGCTTCCATTTTGGGCTTGCAGAGGAGGTAGGGCTGTCATCCTCCAGGTGGGGATCTAGATATCTCCTACAATTACACTGATCTCTCAACTACACAAATCAGTTCCCCTGGAGAAAATTGCTGCTTTGCAGGGTGAGAGAGATCAATGTTCATGATGAAAAATCCAGTCCAAAGATAAATGCTATGCAACACTGACATTGTCTTGGTAATGGTAATTGCTGAGATCATAGAATAAATTCAAGACAGAAGATGGTCAGTACTTTCACTACCTTTCAATGTACCCTACCAAGCACACAGCATTGTGGTGAAGATAAAATTGGGGGGGGGGGTATATTGCCCTGATCTCCTTGCACATGAAAGCTTACACTTTGAATAAAACTTTGTTGGTGTTAAAGGTGCCACTGGACTCAAACTTTGTTCTGCTGCTTTAGACCAACATGGCTACCCACTGAATTTTTCAGGACAACTCTTTGGAATATTTCTGTGCTGTTCATGATCCAACAGTGGGAAGCCTTAGGGCTGCCAAATGCAGCCGGGGGGCGGGGAATCCCCCATTTCGGAGCCCCGATTCCCGGCACGCCCCGCTCCCGGACGATCCAGATTTGGCAACCCTAATGCACACCCCGAACTAGGGCATCCAGCTCAATGACCCCTAGCTGACCTAGTGTCAGGTGGCAGGACCCCAAATGACCTTACCAACTGCGGCAATACAATTCCTTCCTGTTTCCTTCATGACAACAGCAGACAAACAGGATGACCCTCTTGCACCCCTGGCCAGGCCATACTCTGTTGGGATAGTATCAAACTGTCCTTGCTTGGTCAGGAGTGAGTCTGGCCTGGCACAACCCACCTGAGCCATGGGGCAGCCAGGCAGGTTCGTGGCTGAAATCTCCTGGGATTACAACTGATCTTCAGGAGACAGAGATCACTTCACTTGGAGAAAATGGCTGCTTTGGATGGTGGACTGTATGGTATTATACCCTAGTGAATTCGCTCCCCTCCCCAAACCCTGTCCTCCATAGGCTCCACCCCCAGAATCTCCAGGTATTTCCCAACTCTGAGCTGGCAACTCTATAGGAACCATATGTGCATGATGCGCCCACCCAGTCTTTGCCTCTCTCGTGGCTATGGTAACACGTTCCACGGAAGCTTGGGAAGAAGCTACAGAAAAGAAGATCTTGCATCATTTCAGCAGCATGTTATTATGTAGTTTTCTGGTGTATTCCAGCAGCTCAGCCGGGTAGATTATTTTTCAGAAATGGCAGGTTTGTATAAAGAGGCAAAGTTTTAGTCATCCATCAGAGGTGACAAGGCCGTTCTCTTTGTAACTGTTATTACAGGCCCTGTCTTCAGAATAACTCCTTACATACATAAATGCACACGCTGGCCTTCAGACTCCTCAGAGGCTTCAGGGATGGCCTCTGCATGAATTCCTCTCTCCTTTTCGGCTGCCCGTGGAGCCACAGATGGCACACACACCAATGTTCTGTGTGACAACACAAAGGAAAGAATTTATAATACCCAAAGCTGACCCTGGGACTTCCAGACTGCACTAGCAACAGGAATGATTTTAATTTTTTCTTTCAAAATTCAAAACTCAATGACATCTTAAAGAAGCTAAATAGGAGGTGGAATCTGTGTCCTCAACCTGCAGCCCCAATTGGTCTCCCAGCAGAGGCTACAGGCCATTTGGAGTTTTACATCCTTGAGTGGATTCTTCAGGCCATGCTGGACCTTGCCTATCCCCTACAGTTAACAAGGGCAAACCTCAGGAACTGTGCGGTCTGCGAAGTTAACTCAGCAGAGTCATTCGAGGAAATGGTTCACAATGTACTTTTGCGTATTCTGAAGCATTTGGGTGGGGGGGGCTAGTTAATCTTTCTACAAATCAAATTTTAGCAGCAAGGTCAAAAACTCTCTATAAAGACCTGCATTTAAAATAGAGGCCAGAAAAGCCCCCCCAACAGCAGCTGTCTCTGCATTTTAACTTTTTGACTCAGGTCCATTCTGCATCTGGCCTTTGCTCCACATGTTTTCAGCACTCAACCTGGTTCCCCCTTGCCTCAGAATATCTGTTTTCATTGCATTGCCTTGGATCCTGGTTTCTGCATTGGCTAGTGTCAGCTTGCTATCTATTTTGTTTTCAACATTCACTCCTGCATTGGTATACAGATTTTCCTGTGTCAGTACTTGCCTCAGTAGTCATTAGCCACCTGAGCCAAGTAATTCATGGTGAGGTGATAAATACAGAGGGGAAAATAGGGGTAGGGGAACTGACAGTGATCAATGAAGCCATGTCAGGTTGTCTGCTATTTGTTCCCTTCAAATGGGAAGTGGAGGAAGGAAAGGTGCAGCTCAAAGCCATATCAGATACCCCAGGGCAATGCTGTACTGACAGCGAAGTCACCCCTGAATGGCCATAAATCTATGCAGAAGGTACCATAAAACCCAATGAATAAAGAAAGTGAAAGTGGCATGCAGTGTAGAGGGAGATTAACCTCCTGACATGGCTGTGGAAAAATTGCGAGGAAACAGATGGGTGCAGAATCAGCCTCAGTCTTGTCAAAAATGTGCCCTTCCTCCTTTCCTAAGCACACCACTGGTGACCTCTTGTGGTACTGTGGTGTGAAACGATGCCCCGACGACGACTCCGGGATTCTAGACAGATGTGTCCGTCTGATCGCGCCCCATTACTCCACAGGAGAATTGCACCATTGCCACTGCTTTTGGTAAGTATGATCACACCCTCAGTCTGTTTTTCCCAAGTGCTTGAAGTGGTTTACATTGGACAACAATCTACTATCACATTAAAACTTACTAAATAAATATGTTATTAAGGTATACTAAAGGACATTGAGCAGGCCACAGAATTGGCCCATGTTCAGATGAAGTACGGAACGAAGTACTAGGGCAGGCAGCTCTTTCTGTTCCTGAAGTTCTTCAAGCACAGGTTGTGCAGCCATCTGATCTAACCTTTTTCTCCACTGAGTATGTGTGTGGTGTGTATATGTGTGGGGATGGACTAGATGGCCTGAAAGGCACCTTCCAGCACATGAGTGGATGCAGCATTCCAGAGCCTAGGGGTTACCAAACAAAAAGCCCTACCTTGGGCCGTCAGTGTTCTTCTGATCTGCTGTGATGACAGTATAAGTAGCAGGGCCTGCTTTCCCAACTTCAGTTGGAGCTTGAGCTCATAAAGAGAGAGGGGGCTCTCAAAGTGTGAGTTCCCAGCAATTTTGGGCTTTAAAGGTTAAAACTTGTGCTTGGAATTGTGCCCAGAAGCATATCAGTTGCCACTGTGTGTGGCCACTTCCCTGACAGAATAAACTGCCAAAACAGCTGTCTCTCCTGACAAAGGCACTTCTCCTGCTTGGCTCCTGTGGGGATAACTTTTCCCTCAGTGACTGTTGCTAGGCAACCGAGCTTGGAGAAAACAATGGACTCTGTGTCATCATACCCTGCTGAGGTTACCACAGGAAATTGATGCTGAGTGCCCAAGGCCAGGGCACCCACCCAGAGCCTCTTTCTAGAGCTCGTTGTATTTATTTTCACAATGGGCATTATTCCTATTACAGTAATAAGAATACTGATCTTCTTTACAGGATAGTTGTTGTAATGAACCCTCGAAAGGAGCTTTATGAATACTATGTACTCTTTATAAAATTATAAAATTACTAATAATTATAGACCTAAACAAATCTCTTAGCTAGAAACTTGTGTTGGAAAAGGCAATGTCTGGTATACAAAGAAGAAGAGTAGAAGATCCTGCAGAAGGCAGCAAGAAGACAATTAGATAGTTAAGTGCCATTCCTTGTCTGTCTCCAGGTCGCTACTCTTATGGCAATTTCTTGGAAGTGACACACTCAGTCTTACCCTCTCTCTCAGCTAGAGATGTAGTTAGGAAGCTGTCTCTGTCTCTCCTCTTTCTTATCAAGTATATTAATTCTTAAATGTACCTTTATATACTCTTTAATCAGGTTGTGTACCGTATCTGTGTTAATTACTCTGCCAGCAACTTGAGGCACAATATCAACTGCATGGACCCTCAATACAGTAACTGTCATCAATTCAGTTAAGACAGTTTGTGATACCTAAGACATACTTTTTCAGAATTAAAACTGGATAAATGTTTTATTTGTATCCTAAAATATTCATTTTTTGCAAGAATGATTCATCCATAGAGGAGCCCAACTCCTTTGTTTGGTGTAGTGGTTAAATGTGCGGACTCTAATCTGGGAGAACCGGGTTTGATTCACCACTCCTCCACTTGCAGCTGCTGGATTACCTTGGGCAAGCCATAGTTCTGTCAGAGCTGTTCTATCAAGGACAGTTCTCTCAGAGCTCTCTCAGCCCCACCTACCTTACAGGGTGTTTGTTGTGGGCAGGGGAAGGGAAAGGAGTTTGTAAGGTGCTCTGAGACTCTGAGTGAAGGGCAGGCTATAAATTCAATCTCCTCCTCCTCCTCCTTTTCTTCTTCTTCTTCTTATCCACAAAATTCATTAGCTGGCTGCACCCCTAGTTGAAAGGGCACCTACCTATATCTGCACACCTGCTTCAGCTTTCTCTCCTTCCCTCCCCCTGGTAAAACTATGGCCCGGTTGCACCAGGGTAACCCACAAGGAATTGTGGGTGCACCTCACTTTCTCCTGTATCCCCCTTCTAGTTTGGTTGGTGGGTGAGAGAAATAGAAGGAATCAGGGAAAGGAGAGGAAATTGGGGTTTCCAGGAGAAGAGAAAGAAGAGTGGAGCCTGCATTTGTAACCATTTTAAAACAGCATTAATACTCTCATTTTCTCTCCATTTAGAATGAAACTGTTGCATGTTACTTCTGGAACTTTACGAAAATGCAGAAGGCAGATTCTGATTAACATTTGCTGATGTACAGTATTTTGAGGGAAGGCGCTGCATGCTCTCACAAGTAGCAAATGCTTACAAATGGGCACAAAACAAGTGTTCTAAAGCTAAGCAAGACTATTTCAATGCAAGATCACTCAGGACTGGAGAGGTAGTTACATTAATAGCGACGCCTGTCCAAGAGAAGCAAATGGAACACAAAGATAATCGAGTTTCATCACAGAGGAAAGCAAAAGCAGGGATGTAAATAGCCTTATTATGAGACATAGAGTTTATTCCACTGCTGAAGTCAGCACAGCTCTCATGCATTCACCTGCTTATTTGATTCTTATATAGAGCACAGGACCAACTGCTGATTTCCTAAGACATCACTTGCTAATGGCCATTTAATTAGGAATAGTATGAAAAATGCAGATAGGAGATAAGTTAGTCACAGATTTCTAGCATTTCAGCCTCAGACACTAACAAATGTATTGAAATTGACATCCTCATGCATAAATGTTAGGCCAGAGGTGATGGAGGCACTTTTCATGATGGCTTTTGCCCCTGCAGTGATATTTTTAAACAAGCCCCTATGAAAAACTGCAAAAACACAGCCCTCATTCTTCACAAGGCTGGTTGTATCCTTCTCATGAAGTCAATCAGGGCTGATGCTTTCCATCTTACTGTGCAGTGCAGCAGCGGCAGAGAGAGCAAATAATGCAACTAGTCCACATAATAATGCAACATAGGGAGTATCAACCTGGTAAGATCAGCAATAAAAAGCTTTTCCTTTCCCCTACTTAGATTGAGGGCCAGGGGATTGGTTGTGGGTTGCTGTTCATGATGATGTCACATGGCCAAAATGATTGGCTATGTGGTTTTGTGAGATCACATTCATTGCATGGTCGATGTTTTGCTGTTGTTGTACAGGGAAGGAGAAAGAAGTCTTGGGTGAGACAGAAGTCTTACAGAAGCTAGGTGGGAAATGGTGCTGAAACAGATCAGGGAGAAAAGGCTATGAACTGGCTTGGAAAAAAACGAGAATAGTCTCAGGAGCAGGAGTTGGAGCCCTCTTGAAAGCATACCTTGTATGTTGACAATGTTTGTGAACAAATATTCCACAGATAAAATTCTTTGAGGTATAGTTTGATAGAACACCTTTATTATACATGATGCAAGACTAGTATTTTAAGCTGGCCAAGAAAAACAGCGTGTTACACCATCTCCCTTGTGCTAGTCCTTTGGCATCAACAAAAGCAAGAGTATAAATCTCACAATCAGGCCACAGTCAAATTTATACATATATACATGTCTATATGCAGTTGCCATATAATAAGCCAGACTATTGTATTAATTACACCTCTCCTCTTGGTTCAAGAGGGAGTGTGACTGGGCCTCTCTGCAGCTGTCAATGCCATTAATCATGGTGTCATTTTGGGCTGCCTTTCTGGGCTGGGATTGAGAGGGCACCACTTTGTGATGGTTCTGGTCCTACCTGAACAATAGGTTTTAGAAGGCGGCGCTGGGGGACTGCTTCTCAGCTGTCTTTGAGATTTGGCCTGAAGGTCCCAAAAGGATCCATCTTGCCCCGTATGGTCTTTAACACCTACAGGAAACTGCTGGGTGAAGTCATTTGGAGATTTGGGCTGGGTTGTGTCACCAATATAGGGATGACACTCAGCTCTATCTCATGCTTCTGGCTGATCCCAGGGAGGCTGTAGGAACTCTGAACCAGTGCCTGGAGGTAGTTTTGGAGTGGATGCAGGATAATAATCCTGACAAGATAGAAGTAGTAGTAGGTATGACCTTGGATTTAGATTACTGCAGTGTGCCCTACATAGGGCTGCCCTTGAGAAGTGTTCAGCAACTTCAATTAACATATCTGAAAGACCACTTGCTCCCTTATAAGCCTACCTAACTACTATGGTTATCTTTGGAGACCCTGCTTTGGGTGCCCCCTACATTCTGGGATTAGACAGGCGGCAATCTGGAACAGGACATTCTCAGTCATGGCACCAAAACTCTGGAACTCTCCCCCAGGGAGGGTTGTCTGTCCTCTTCTGTTGCTGTCTTCTGCCAGTAGGTGAAGACTTTTCCAGTTTTATTTGGCATTCTCTCAGTGATCCTTCCTTCCTGCTCAATGCTTTAATTGGGGTGGTTTTGTTTTTGTTTTTTATGTACTCTGGTTTTAAATGCTTTAATGATATGTTTTATTGGTTTTAATGGTTTTTAAGATGTGGTTTTTATTATGTATGTTTTTAGTTTGTTAGCCATCTTGGTGGCCCTTTTGACGGCAGAAAGGCAGGGTATAAATTTTGTAAAATAAAATGATAAATAGGAGATTCAAACAAAGTGAAGTTTCTATGAACTTGTACAACCACATGAAAACATTAGAGCTGCAAATATTGAAATGTTAAGATTACAAACCCATTATCTTTGATAGACAGTTCTCTACTCCAAACGACACCATCTTTTAGTAAATCACAAAGGGCCTAACTACACAATACTTTTTTTGGCAACTTGGGTACAAGTTACCCAGACCTGACATGTTTTCCTGGCAGTCACACTGCAATAATCTTAAAAATCAGTGGGAGCCTGATTCAGCTCCGAGCTGTGGTGTGGTGAAGGAGGGGCTCCTGTCCATCCCACCCTCCATGTCATTTGCCCAAACCACAACAGCTCCAGCTGTTACATAACTTTGGAGATGTACTTGGAGTATACCAAAGAGAGAAACACAAACTCTTGGAGTATTCAGAACATTTCGGCTTGGGACAATGGCATGGGGAAAAGGTAAGAAGCCCTCCTCACCCCATGCCACACAGTTCCAAGCCTAATTAGGCTCCCCCAGTGTTTTTAAAAATAATATTCCATGCAGCTGCAGTGTGGCTTTGAGGATGGCAAGTTGGGCCTGGGGAAACCATATCCAACTCTCTGAAGAAAGAATTGTGTAGTTTGTCCCAAAGTTATTCAATGCATCTACTCTCCTCCTCTTTAAAACACCCATGCTTGCTAGGCATAAAGAAAGCAAAAGGATATGCTGGAGATACAGACGGAGCCATATTTCATAGCTAGCTGTAAGAGATTCTTCAAGCAAATCCCAGGAAGAGATTATTATTCATGAAGGTACAACCCAAAGCCATTGACCCCATGGCCCAAATCCAAGCCAGCACCAGAGGGGCTCTATAGATCAGCTTGCTCCAGGGCTCTTGTAAAATGTCAATCCACTCCTGCACATATCCCAAAAGAGAACTTGTAGTGAATTCCATGGTCACAGCTATCATTCCCCACTGCATACCTCTTACTTCTGGGCTGGGAGCTACAGAAGGAACAGGTGGTATCTTCCAGGGTGCCAGATTTGGCCCTGGAGTCATACTTATCCCTGGTGGAAATGAATGTTCTCTAACTTGCCAGAACACAATTGATTTTCATTGCAAAACTTTAATTAAGGAGTGGGGAGAGATTGAAAGGGCTGCCTATCTGAGCAGACGGTTGGGGCTTGAAGAGGCATAGAAGAGGGCTCTTCTGTGATTCTGTGAAGTCTTCTGTGATTTCAGCGAGAGAGAGTTAAGCGCATGCCCCATGGAAATCAGCTGAACAAAACTGCTTAACTGACAGGATTGTTCCCTTGAACATGCACATGATAGCATTAAGTCCCCGGGCTCTTCCCCATGGAAACAGCATGGCATTTATTATACTATGACAAAAGCTTTCTTACAAGAGCCCAGAACATTTATACTATAACAAATTCTTTGGTATTTAAGATTAATAGGACTCTGTAGTCCAGATCATACTTTTGGGAACATGAAGAGCTAATGGCAGGAATTGTGTGGACAGTTCAGTACTCCATGCAGGACCATAGCATCACTGCAATTTTTGTAATCATAGGTGAACTTCTTATACACTTCAGTGATTATAGTGCAAATTGTGGTGACAAGCTATCTCTTGCATATACCTGACACCATCATATAATCTACTGTAGTCATGAGCCCAAAGGTTAGATCAGGCAATCTGAGCCTTCACTTATATTATTACAGAATTATATGTTTAGACCCTTCTGGAATTAATTTCTGCATGTGGGATTTATGGTCTATTTCAGGTTTGCCCTAAGAGACCCACTTTTCCAGGAAAAGCCTTATTTTCTAGAACTTACGCTGGCTATACCCCTGTCCCTATTTTTGCCTTGTGATTCTAGTCAAAAGCTCTGTCTGGTGATATGAGACTGTATGATAATGTATTGTCCCAAACACCCCCCAAGACTAACATCCTTTTTGTTTTTAAATTCTGTGACCGGGCCCAGGCTGCAGCTAAGTTAATTCTTTTTTGATTGTCTAAACACACAAGTAGCAGCATGAAGCTTCCCCCAATGCCTTGTCAAGGTATTTCATATTGCTGAATGTGGTTTTGAGTTGTGATAAATAAAGCCATGTCTACTGTGAGGGGGAAAAACAAGATTGGGCTGGGAACAAAGAAACAGCTATGATGAGTTTACTAAACTTCAGAAATCTGGACAGGCAAGATTATTGCAGGATAAATGAATACAGGGTACAGCAAGTAACAGTGTGCAATACTGGTTTGATAATAAGTGAAGGCCATGACGTATTATGCACAGGTGTTTTCCCTCACTTTCAATGTGCATGTCTGTTGGGTTTTACTTATTGTTATGCATTGATTTTCATCCCTTCCGTGTTCAGTTAGCTTTCTGGTCGCTATTTCTCTGGGTTTTCTGAGAGTGCTTTTGTGCCGATTTTCCCTTGTTTCTCTTCCAAGCTGAAGGTAATTCAAAAGGATACAGATTCCCTCAGATCCCCACCCCACCCTTTTGCTGCCCCTTGAAGGTCACTACTTGCCCACACTGCAGCTTCATTGAAGGTCACTACTTGCCCACACTCCCCCTTCATTGGTGTACAAGCTCCATTTCCCCCTCCTTTTATTATTATTTTTTTTACAAATGCTCATCTCGGATCATTGAATTTAAAAAAAACCCCTAAAATGGTGGGAGGGGATTAAAAGGAGCTGCACAAGATTGAGTTCCCTCCTGGTATTGACTTGAAAGGAAGATCAGAGAGGAGGCAAATGAGAGGAGTGCTGCCTGCAAACAAAATAAAAGGGGAATTGTCAGCATGGAATGAAATTGAAACCAGATGAAAAGTGTGAGAAACACTGGGATGGGAAGCCTAAAGCTTTGAAAACATTTTCCCTGTGCTTTAGTGAACAAAGTTGGGGGAAAACATTTTGGCAGTCTCTGGAAGCCTAACATTAAAATGGCAGCTGAGCCACATGGACTTTCTGTGAATTGCTGAACTTGAGAATCGTTTGGGAGCTATCGATTTGAAGGAAGAGTACAATCCACACAGGACAGGCTTTAAAAAACTGCCAAGATCACAACCCGTGTGCAGGATCAAATAAGAGAATTACAAAGAGAAAACCACACACATTTGCAAGGAAGGGCAGGAAATTAGCGTTGCTATGCAGCTGTGCTAAGACATTGATGAAAACATCCCCCATCTTTTTTTTTTTTTCAATTTAGTGGCACAAGACTAAAAAAGCTATCATAGTGCTTGGAATTATGGAAAATGGGGCTTAGCAGCTGCTTGCCAGTTTCAAAAAAAAGTCTGGTCACTTTCAACAGTGAGTTTCCCCCCTTTGCCTGTGTTCCTTTCTGTTCCCTTTCATTCAATGATCTAACACTAAAATGCATGTGCAAAACCTGAACCACAAAGATTTAAATGGAAGGTGCTTGCTGGATGCTTCTGTGCAGCTGCAATAGTGCAATTGTGTAAATTTAAAGAAAAACTTTGGATGCCACCCCCACACGGCACAAGTGACATGCCATCCCAATTTAGATTTCCTCATTTATTAATGCTCGCTGACCAGTTGGTCATAAGCAAATAAGAGAATTGTACACGCATACGTATAAAAGAGAGTTTTACAAATACAGCCGTGGGGTCACCCTGATTTAGAAAAGTGTGGTTTTTAAAATTGTAGCTGTAGAATAAATACACTGGAGGACAAAGAATGGTGCATACGGCGAGCACAGAATCCAAAGTCAAGATTAAAGGTTTACTGCTCTGAAAATCTGCAGTAAGATGTATGTGCGTAATGGGCCCATGTCCACAAATGTCCTTATTCTGTGACATCTGAGGGGGGGTGCATACACACAGAGAGAAAGAGAAAGCACTATACATGTATACCTAAAGCACCTTTAAGTCCACCTGCATTTATTCTGAAGTGAAGGAACAATAAGGTGGCAGATCACCTTCTCCCCCTACCTCCAGCAGTACTGATTGGATTTCCAAGTTGGCTGTTCAAGCTGACATCTAATGCAAGGGGTGTGCGCCCTTACAAGTGAAAAGCAAACAAATCCCTGGCTTTGTAAAAGACTTCATAAGGTCTGCGCACTGTATTAGAATACACAATGTTTTGGGAATGTCAGATTAGCTGCCGTTGGCTTCAGCCAGGCGCATTTCTGCTGCCGGTTTCTGGCACCCTGCCACAACCGACTTGCTTTTCATTCATCAAGTCCTACAGCCCTGCACTCTCACTAGGCAACTGTTCCTCATGCCTGCCGAAATCTCTTTATCTCAGAACTTGGTGCCTTTCAAAGAGTTTATCATGGTGAAAAGGGTCTGCAATGCAAAAAGAGGAAAAGAACAATGCTATTTATCAACACAGGCAAGGAGACGGCAGGAAAATGATACATTTCCTTATACGTAGCTGGAGTTTATCACCAGTTGATTTGAACTTCACCTTGCACTAATGCTGCAAGTTGGGATGACAGGCACAGTTTAATGCATCACTTTCTTTCCACTCCATTTTATTCCATAAATACGTCAAGTATTTTTAATGGAGGTTACCAAAGCAGGGTAGGCAACGCTTCAATAAGCAAAATGGGTTTCTAAGTATTCTGAGAGCTAAAATTAATGTGTATACATGTTTTAAGTTAAGATATTTAAAAATTGCTTAATGATTATAGTCCCAGAAAAGAAATGTTGCTGAAATATTTATTTAGGGTATTTTTATTCCCCATCTTTCTTCTAAAACCATTAGAAGTTAAGTTGGGTAGCAACAAGAAACACAATCCCACCAAAATCTATCAAATATATAATTAAACAGATAAGCCAGAGCTTATCTGTAAACAGAGCTTATCTATGCACTTTAAGTTGTTCCATAAACATCCTCAATTTTTTACAGCATTGCCAGATACCTGCAAGGGCAGGCACCTATCTCACCCTCTCCAGGGGGCTATCCCTTCCACAGAAGTGGAGCAGCTACAGAAAAGCCCTGGACCATAACAGACCATATTTTGGAGGCCAAGGGAATTGCTAGGAGACCTTGCTGTGAGGAGCACAATTGCCTCATATATTCACATCTAGAAGCATCTAAGGTATTTATTCACACTGCAATGTGTACCAATGTTCCATGTTAAGGGAAATAAGTTACCACGACCACACACAAATGCATTATGAACTTTCACCACTTCCTTAGAGCTCAGTTACATAGTTTAGCACAATTCAAACAATCTTTTCAGAGCACTTCCTGAATCCTGAACCCAAGCCTTAGAGTGAACGGCCGAATCCAAACAGAACAAACCAGGTGGTCCTTTTGAAAGATTTCTTGCAGAAGGCCAGCAGAGCAGAGCTACTTAGGAATCTCAGGATTCCACAATGGTTGTCATTTTAAGGAAAGATTGTGCACAGAAAAGGGTTCTTCCTGAATATCTGAATAGATTTTGAGATTCATGTGGGATTAGGGTCGCCAACTCTGGGATGGAACATTCCTGGAAATGTGGTGGCAGAATCTGTGGAAGGACTGGGAGAGGGATAGTGTTATTAGGGCTGTGCCACCTCTGAGTTGCAGCCATTTCCTCCAGGGGAACTGACCTTGTACTTCTAGGAGATCTCCAGGCAATCCAATGCGGGATGATGCACTATGAAGGAGATCATCTGGAAATGTTTTCCCCTTTTTGAAGCATTTTATTTTGGAATAGGAAGCATTAGAACCACCACCTTATCACCAGCACAGCTTGTAAACTGGCAAGCCCTGTTGTGCAAACAGAGAAACTTTACCTTCTTATTTCGACTTCATCTCCCAAGAACAGAAAGAACCAAACCGAATCTTGAGTCAAGATGACAAAATGTCCATATTGTATGTGACAATGGGATAATTTCATTTTTCACAATAAAAACATGCATGAAGAAGACCATATATGAAAACTAGAATCAAATACAACACCACAAAGAGGAGAATTTTGTGCTTATACTTTATGCAATGGGAAAACCATTATTTAGCTCTGTACAGAACCAGACTGTGGGAGACAGTGTAAGAATAAAACACTTCTGGCCTTGATTTAAAGAACCATCTAGATTAGAATATTTCCCTGACTGGTTGCTGTGGTAACTGGTTGAGTGCTATTAGTGACTTCCCTTATTTGAGTGTCTGGTCATACAGAAATCAAGTTGTGTGACACAAAATTAATTCCTGCACTAAGCTGAGTGGTTTCTGCATTGATGCAAAGGAAGAAGCAGAGTGTCCCAAGGTCTGTATTTAATGGGCTGCCTAATGACCTAGCAGAGAGTAAAGAGAGAGGTAGTGTCAAAATCTGAGGATGGCAGCAAAATGTTTCAGGATAGTTAAGCACAAAGTCATATGTGAAGAATTAGAGATTGGCTGTGAAGAACAAAATAATTGGAAAAATCAGCAGCTGACAGCATCCAACCTTAACAAGAATGCTGTGTGAGTCTGCAGAAAACCAAAACAGCAGTGACAAAAACTTATTAGAATGTGTGTAAATCTTAGGACTGATTTCAGTTTGTAGAGAAGAGGCTGTGGCTCAGAGGCAGAACATCTGCTTGGCATGCAGAAAGTCCCAGGTTCAGTCCCTCACATTTCCAGGAAGTACGTGATGTGAAAAACCTCTGTCTTAAACAAATAAATAAATACATATATACATACTATTTCCAGGAAGTACGTGATGTGAAAGACCTCTGCCTTAAACAAACAAATAAATAAATACATATATACATACCTCTGCTTGACACCCTGGAGAGCCACTCCCACTCTGAGTAGACAATACTGACCTTGATGAACTAATGGTCAGATTTATTATAAGGCAATTTCATGTGTTCACATATTGTTGGATATTGCACTAGTGTAATCATTTACCTATTGGAAGAAGATCCAGTGACATGTGAATCCCATCAATATCAAAAGTTATTCCTTTTGACAGCAAAATAGGCAAATCATACTTGGGCTCACCACAGGAGGCCATTTTCCAGTTTCCCTCACCTTCAGAGGTGAGGCGGTTATTTATCAGTGAAAGAGACTAGTCTGTGACTGCATGCTGTTTGTGGAACTCCCTCTGAAGGGATGTTTGCCCTGTCATCCTTTAGGTGCCTGGCCAAGTTTGTCCTCTTTGTTCATCCATTTGGTAACCACTAAGAGAAAGATGGAAAAGAAAGAGAACAGGCTGCTTTTCAGGAGAAGGAATAAAATTTTGAGCAGAGCACCCAATTTTTTTTATAAGCCCCCGGAGGGGATTTTTATTTTTTTTAATACTACAAAAACTACCAAGAAGAAATAGGGATAGGGGAACTAAAATTAAGGAGAAAGGAAAGGCAACCCACACTAAACTAAAAACCCAAGGTTAGGAGATCATTCCCTGTTAAACTACTGTTAGTTAAAAAAAAAGGCTGTTAATAAACAATATACTTTGTGAGGACCTGTCTTTCTAAGCTTATATGTTAGTTTGTTACTTGTTATGAGAAGATTTCCCGAGCATCTCCTCCAACTCGCTTCATAAAGGCAATTTCCAAAGTCTTCCGCCTTTACATCTATACTAAAACTCTCTAAAATCTTAATAGCTTCTTAGACGTTCACTGCAGCCCAGTCTTCTTCCGTCCAAAGGGATAAAACCACCAGTCTTAAGCCACTTCCTCTCTAGTCTCGCCCTCGGGGCCCAGTGGCATCTCAAAGGTTTCTTTATTGTCCTGCTCTTTTTTCTCAGCAGGATTTAAAATGACACTTTCTAAGTACACTTGCAAGGAAGGAGTTAAATCCTTGTAAATCTTTCCTGTTTCTCTTGTGCTTTTTCTCCTTTTCTCATTGAGATCGCTGTTTAATTTAGTGTCCATTTCATTAACTTTGAAAGCCCTCAGTTCCATTTTTTCTACTATCGTTGCCAACTGGAGCTGTTGGGACACAAATTGTTGATTTATCTTGGCAAACTGCTGGTTAATACCAACAAGTTGCTCCAGAATTGGCTTAGTGGCTTCTGCTACTAATACAATGATGTCTACTTCCCTTCTTCTTGGAGTTTTCGCCATCTTTTTTGGAGTGCCTGAAATTTCAATGTTTTATTTTCAATAAAATCTCTTTCTTCCCGGCTCTGCAAATTGCATACACTGTTTAAATGCTCATGGATATCTCCCACAACAGGCTTGCTTGCACGCTTGTAAATAAAGTATTTCAGAAGTATCCATTTACAGCTGTCTCTCTCTCTCCACCTCCCCTCCTTCGTTTATGTAAATGCGGGGGGGATTTTCTCTTCTGAAGACAAATCGCTCATTTTAACTCACAGTTCGCTCCTTAACTCACAGTTCATTGTTGGTCTTTATCTTGACCATGCTCTTAATCGCTCATCTGCTAAATCTCCTGCAATTGACCAGATCGACACAGCTTGTGGCCTTGCTAAGAGGACGCAGTCAGTGAGAGGGACCATCAGGGTGGAGGGGAGCCTCCATCTCCCTGCAGTTAGCAGGAAAAGAGGCTCACCCTCAAAAGCCCTATGGCTTGGGAGTTCCCCCTGAACTCCCGTGGGGGTGCCGATCCAGCGGCACCTCTCCCCCCTGCCGGTGCGCCTTCCCAGAGAGCTGGGAAAGGTGTCCACCATCGTTGTGCCGTAGACCCCGCCTCCAGAGCACCCAATTTTAATAAGCACAATATCAGTTATATATAAGGAACTCCTAATCTCATTCTGCTCATCTGCAAACCAATAATGTGGGATAGGAAGCTGCTGCAAAACTAGGCAAGGTTTCTGGTTTCCTGAGGCTCAGACCCTGAGATTGTCTAAGGGTATAGAGCCTGCCAGGGTAGGGACAGAGCCCAGTGGTACTTGATATGGTTGAGCTTGGCTCCTGACAAGTTACAGGAAGAGCTTGCTATACCTTACATTTCAGGGTGGAGATTAATGGACGGGGGGGGGGGGAGAGACAAAAACTTTTGTTATTTAGATTTTCAGTCACATTCTTCAGTATCTCAAAGAGGCACCTTTATTGACGGTTTTCTTAAGGGGGGAGTTGGTAAAATACAACAAATTTATTTCAGCATACCTGCCTATTCAGTTAAAAAATTGTCAGTCCACTAAAATTTTCTTATGTGGGTGATGATCTTAACAAATCTTAACAGAAGGCAAACCAGCAGCAGGTCATCAGGCCATATCTTAATCATCTTTACAAGGTTAAAAAAGAAGACCGAATCTTCTGCTGCATAGAAGTTCTTTGCAAAGTTATTGACTTATTTTGCTTCGCTGTGTCCAAGCTACAAGCTGAAGGTAGGGGCTGCAGCCTTGACGTTCCTGTGAAATGCTGCGCAGCAGTGCCCCCTGGGGCAAAGCCGCTGCTCTGATGCTGCTGGTATCTGGAAATCACTGATGGCATGGATGCTCTGCACCTGTCTGTTGCTTTAGAATGCTAAAGTATTTTTATAAACAGGGACCTTGAAAGTAACTGATACTCAACTGATGGCCATCTGCTCATTCTGTAGGCCTTGCTCTGTGTCACTGCTGAGTGCCACAACCTTGACATTTGGGTTTTTTGTTGTTGTTGTTTTGCTGTGTGACATATTGCAAAATGGAGACATACCTGCAAGAAAAAAAGGGAAGCAGGGTGGGGGATAAAAGTGTGATTTATAGTGCTGTAGGACATGAAAAGCTCCTTGTGCAGTGCATTTCTCTTTTTCTTCCCAGAAACAGGAGTTCTCATGTGAGTGTTTTCTGGGTACAGATAGCAGTGGATCTGCGAATGGTTACCATTTGCAGGAGCCATGCCAAGCAAATGAGATAGATTTTGCCCAGGGTTCAATACATGCCATATATATGACTCTCCAGACACTCAGATCAGAGGAGAGAGAATTAACTTTTCATTCTTCTCTTCTGTGTACCACCTGCCCCCCAATCTGAATTTCCAAACACCATGGGGAGTCTTCCTCAGGTTAGTGGCAGAATTTGCAATGTAGAGCATTCCCTTCCATTTTACATTGTTAAGGGACTGATTATTTGTGGACTTGGCCTAAGACCACATAACCTTAATTCATTTTAGAACAGGATTTAGAGACTGCTGTACAAGATGGTTTAGTTGCTCTTAAACTATTCCTCATTCAGGTACCGAAATATATTACACTGGGCTTGTGCAGATCTTTGGAAACTCTGTTGTAAAACCGACAGCTGCCTCTCCCTGCTGGTGGCCAGGCCTGCTTGAGCAACCTTAGTAGGATTTCACTGCAAGTATACTGGAAGAACAGGGCTTTATTGAATGGACCCTGCGCAGATCCCCGCAGTCATGGTAAGCTGGACCTATGCTGGGATGGATCTTGCTTTTATTTTTGTGTACTTTTGCGTCTTCCATCCCACAATGGTTACAGGGGAATCCCAGCTATGTTCAATTTTCTACAGGCACCCTAAAACCTGGAACCAATCCTGGTCACAATTTCTAAATTACAACCTAAATTACCCTTAACAAAAGTCAATATACACTTTTACCCCTACCATTGGGCTGTTTAAGCCCCATAGGGTCAATCGTCCTATGCTCTGTCTCTCCAACAGACATTTTCCTAGTCCAAGTGATCCTTAAGAGGAAATTTGGCCAAGCATCCCTCATAAATTCAAAGCACAGTTTCTAGCACTGAGCTAGGGCTTCTAAGCTGTAGTTTAAATTTTTATGTTTAGATCATCCTTGTCTTGCCATAAATTATTTATCCTACACTGCACATTTTCTGTGTGACTGACAGTTTTCCTTTTCAATATTTCATCGTTATTTTTTTTCCTTGTGCTGTTTTTGCTATGGTGTCCAATTCCTCTCCATTGACCAAGAACATGGGGAAAGTATATAGTAAAAGGAAAGTAGAATTTTAGGTAAGGCATAAATCTACCTAAAACTACCAACATAGTTTTAGGACTGAATTGTTGGAATAAAACATTTAGTATGATGTATGTACACTTCCTTAAAACATCTCAAAGAATAGCATGGAAGTTAGAAATTCTAAGTGCATACAGTGATCTCAAGCCAGGGCTTGACAAATCCCAGTCACCAGGTCACCATGGTGCCCAGAAATTTCACAGTGTTACCTAATATTTTTAGCAATGATTTTATTGTGGTGTCTCTCAGTTAAAAATATAAAGCTTCTTTATTATTTTACATAAGAATATGTTTTGTTGTATGGCATAAAAATACACATGCATGAAGTTCCTGACATTGCTCATTTATGTTAACTTCACACCATTCAGTGGTGGTGGAGGAATTCATTTCTCAAGCAGCTGCTTTCTATAATGACTCCAGTATTTAATTAAATTAATATTTTAAAGAAATAATTGAATTATCAGAAATAGGAAATAAATTATGCTATAGTTAGGGGTTAGCTTTTTGTTGTAGCGATGACAACCGTCTGTCTGTCTGTCTATATCTATCTATCTATCTACCTATCTATCTATCTATCCAAGGGTGTAGACTTTCCAATTTCCCGGGGGGGGGCTGGGGCTGGGCCAGAGGCATTGCTTTGCTAGGAGCAAGGGTGGCTCCCGGGGGAGGCTGAGTACCTTCCTGAAAATTTCGGCGGGGGCTGAAGATCTATCTATCTATCTATCTATCTATCTATCTATCTATCTATCTATCTATCTATCTAAAGATCAAGATGGATATCTGTATCTGAAGAAGTGAGCAGCAACTCATGAAAGCTCATACCTTACCACAAATTTTGTTAGTCTTTAAGGTGCTACTGGACTTTTCTAAATAAGTCTTGACCCTGTGTTATCTTCATTACTGGGACTACTTGATGGTGCTGTTTTAAGGATTACTGGTATAATGGATGTGAAACATTTTAGGCTTTTGAAAAATCTATCACATTGTTCTTCTACAAATCCTGATCAGCATACAGAATTCTGCCATTCACATTTTATCCTCACAACAATCTGTGAAGTAATGTGGTGACTGCACTTGTCAACCCTCTCTAAAATCTTTCCTCTATATATAAACCTTAATCTAGATGATACAGGCATCACAAGGATGTATCTCTTTTCGTGTCCCATATTAGTTTGTTAATTGTTTATGATATTTCTATGTTGCCTATTCAGTATAGCTGCCTCCTGCTCAAAGTGCCTTCCAATTAAAATGACATAACAATAAATAAAAACAAGCCATTAACAAGAAGCCATTGGATATAAACATCATAAAAACTATCCATAAAACATAAGCAGACCATTAAAAAGCTGGTAAGATATATCACCCCCCCCCCTATTAAAAGCCTAGGCGAAAAGATATGTTTTGTCCTGGTGCCTACAAGAAAGTAAAGTAGACATCAGGTGAGGATCAACGGAGAGAGCATTCCAGAGGTGAGATGCCATCACAGTAAATGCCCTATCTTTAGTCATTACTCGACTCACCTCTGACGGTGGGGACACAGAGAAGCAGATCCTAGCTGGCAGGCTGGATACTATAGGAGGAGATGGTGCTTCAAATACCCTGTCCCCAAGCTCTTTAGGGTCCTCAAGATAAGAACCAGCATTTGAACTGTACTAAAAAACAGATGGGTAACCAGCACAGACCTTTCAGCATCAGGATGACAAAATCCCTGTAACCAGTCCCTGACAACAGACTGGCAGTTGCATTTTGGACCAACTGAAGTTTCTGGGCCATTTTCAAGGGCAGCCCCATGCAGAGGGCATTACGGTTTGCAATAATTATTACAGTTTAGACATGCCACCTCAGAAATCCATCTGAAGAATCCAAAGAGGATATTTCCTCTGAGGAAATTCATTTGTTGGAATATGTAAAATATTTACTGCTTCATGACTTAACAGGTATGGAAGAAAGATTGAGGGAACATGGATTCCACCTTAATAGTTCTAAGCTGGTTTCCCGTGATATTTCAGCCTGTAACAATTAGAATATTTTCATTATACTCCCAGGGAAGGAACCTTTCAGGACCAGCTGACCATAGAGAACTGATTACATAGAAATCTGATTCCAAAAGAATGGGAGACTGTCTAGTCATCTATGAGAGCCAGTTTGGTGTAGTGGTTAAGTGTGCGGACTCTAATCTGGGAGAACCGGGTTTGATTCCCCACTCCTCCACTTGCACCTACTGATGTGACCTTGGGTCAGTCGCAAGCTCTGGCACAGCTGTTCCTGAAAGAGCAGTTTGTGTCAGAGTTCTCTTAGCCCCACCCACCTCACAGAGTGTCTGTTGTGGGGAGGGGAAGGGAAAGGAGTTTGTAAACTGCTCTGAGACTCCAAGTGAAGGGTGGGGTATAAATCCAATCTCTTCTTCTTCTTCTATGTGTTTATGGGTCTTCTTTCAAAATATTCATTTCAATAACTTCTTTTAGGACGCTCCCAGTAACTTATGGGAAAGTCCAGTGCTCCAGTGGAAATGTTTCAAAAGAATCCTTTAGCTCCTGCAACATAGTGTCAGGAGGTTGCACTCATGCCCTCAACCCTTAAGGGTCCCAGAAGGGAAGAGGAAAATTGTATGCATATGAGGCAAGAAACTAATGCAGAGTGTATATGACCCTGCAGCTTACCTTGGCTTAGAACTCAGAAAGTTACACACATCAGTTCTAATAGCACATAGGGCACATGGACTAAGGTTGTCACAAACTGACAACATTGCTAAAATATTGTAACAGTGTCCTGGCAGCACCATAAGCGGAAATGTTTGTCAATGTTTGCACTCTAAGGGTCTGTGCACAGTAAATCAACATTCCTGTATGGCCATCAACAGGTTCTATAAGCCAGTACAAATACATTTTAAAAAACTATCTTTCTACTCCTCATGTCAGAAACCTGCTACCCATGGTTAAGAACAAGATGGGAAAAGGTCCAGAAAAAAAACTTTAATCTCTAACCTATTTTACATCCTGAAACTGGGAAAAGTTATACTAGAATTTCTTTCCATTTTTTAAAGGTACAAAATCTTATTTATTCATTTATTGTTTATATTTATATCCCACCTTTCCAGACATCTGGCTCATGGTGGCTAACAACATTAAAATGGCATAAACAACCGAGTTAAAACAATTAATAAATACCATACCAGTTAAAACAACATCAGTTGCAATTAACCCAACAGAAATGGCGGTAATCCAAATCCCATCTAATGATAGGGATAGCGTCCAGTGGAATCTCAGGCCCGAGGGTGTTCTAAAATTTCAGACCAGACGATGTTCCAGGGCACACTCATCAGTGGCAGCCCCTAATCGAAAGCCTGGTGGAAGAGCTCCGTTTTACAGGCCCTGCGGAACTGTAAGAGGTCCTGCAGGGCCCTGATGTTCTCTGGGAGCTCATTCTACCAGGTTGGGGCTGCCACTGAGAAAGCCCTGGCTGTGGTGACATTCAGCCTGGCTTCTTTCGGACCAGGGAGGGTCAGGCGATGTTGCAAGCCTGACTGCAGTGCTCTCTGGGGCACATACGGGGAGAGGCAGTCCCTCAAGTAGGCAGGCCCCTGACCATGTAGGGCTTTAAAGGTTAGCATCAGCACCTTGAACCGAACGCAGTACGCTATAGGCAGCCAGTGCAGTGTCCTCAGCACAGGCTGGATGTGGTCCCATATAGAGAGACCCAACAACAGCCTAGCCATGGCATTCTGCACTAGCTGCAGCCTCCGGATCTGGGACAAGGGCAGCCACATGTAGAGAGCGTTGCAGTAGTCTAATCTCAAGGTGACCATTGCGTAGATCACTGTTGCAAGGTCATTGCGTTTGAGGAAGGGAACCAACTGCCTGATCAGCCGTGGGTGGTAAAAGGCCGCCTTGGCAGTGGCTGCTACCTGGGCCTATAAAGTCCTATGCTATAAAGTCCACTCACAAAAACAGCCATTTCCTCCTGGGGAACTGATCTCTGTAGTCTGGAGATCAGTTGTAATTCTGGGAGATTTCTAAGCCCCACCTGGAGGTTGGCACCCCTAAATGTGGTAAATTCTCTCATTTATACTATCCTTAGATTAAACGGCTTGGCCAAACCCCCAAGATTCTACTTGATGGTCTCAACATGGAAGCAAGTATCACATCCTGGAGAAAGGGGCAGGGACCCCAACATTGTCTGACAGCTCTGATTACAGACAACAAACTCCAAGCATTTAACACACTCTCACTTTGAGCTTACGTAATTTAATTTTATGCACTTTCTGTGCCATTTTCAGTGTTCATGTCCACCAACTATTTGCTAAAGTAATACTAAATACTTTACCAGGGTCTCTTCCACATGTTTTTTTTGCTCCAGCTTGGCTTCTTAACTGCATTTGTTTTTCTCCTCACACACATTATCATTTGCTGGTCACTGCTTTCCAGTTTTTTCTTTAAGTTTCCCTGTGTTTTTTCTGACCACTTTTCAGATGTCTGTCAAAAAAAAAAAAAGGAAAGGAAAGGAAAGGAAAGGAAAGGAAAGGAAAGGAAAGGAAAGGAAAGGAAAGGAAAGGAAAGGAAAGGAAAGGACAGGGGGAAATGGGAGGGCAACAACCAGCAAACAACACTGTTTGTAAGGGAGGGGGGAAACTGATGCAGTTAAGAAACTGGAACCAAAACCCAGTACAGAGTAGCCCTTGACATTCATTGCTGGACACATCTTGTTTTACAAGAATCTTCTACTCTTTGCCTTATTTTTTTACTATTAGATATATTGGTGATGATTATAGAACGTTAGCATTATTTTGTCATAGGCTGTCTCCTAACTGCAATAATTCTTTCAGTGGTTTTTGAAGCACATCTTTTCCACTACCCATCCCTGTCTATTTTGTTTGACTATTTTCTTTGCCTTTTTTCTGAGGCCAAAATATTGCCACCTCCTTTTGGACTCCTTGCTCTCAAAAATTTCAGGAAAATGTCAGGCCCCGATCTCATATTATCAAGAAATAGCATGACCATGGCCTTTCCCAAGATATTTTTAGAATGATGATTGTGTTATTTCCAGCTTTGGAAGGCAAATAACTTGAGAGAGGCTTTACTGACACTATTCTTCCACCCCCGGTTTTGAAAATGGCAAAGCTTTAAGACTCCAAATACTAAATGTGCGAGATAACGCAAAGCCTCTTTTTCATCTGGGCAGATCAGATTTACTATCATCCTCAAATCGGGGTTGAAGTGCAAGAGTTTTTAAAACGTTTCAAGAGAATGTAATCTTAATGTTTGCTTGTGAGGTGTGACAAGTATTCTCAGGGTTAATCTCTCCCCCCCCCCCCCAAGAAATGATACAACAGAAGCTGCAGTCATACTCTGAGATAGTGAAAATGCAGTGTTTGAGGGGGAAGGTATATAGTTGCCTCAGAAGCCTTTTTGGAGTGTTCAGGAGCATCTTGATGCCTTTGGGCTCAGTGAATACAAAGTATCAAAGAGTAGTTAGCTATCCTCTCCCTCATTAACTCAGATTTCAGCCCAGGAGCACCTTAGAAACCAATAAGATCTTGGGGGTATATGTTTTCAAGAGTCAAAGCTTCCCTCATCAGACACTTCATAAACCCTTATCCAGATAGAATATATTGATGATGGCATTTGAGGAGCCACTATTCTATCGGAAGGACAACAAGATCCTTGGTGAAAGCAATTCTTCTAGTACACATGCTTTTATTTTTTTTAATAAAGGAAAATCTTGTGTTCAGTTTACTAGCATATTCTACTTCAGAACCCAATATAGGACAAGGATTTAAATGATTACAACAGTGTGTAATAACCCTCCTCCAGCAATGATTTTTGAAGTGAGAATAAATGAAACCTGCAATAATCATTATGCTATTGTCAGGGGCAGGATACTGGGAGTGTAACACTTCTGTGACAAAAAACAAAAAACCCCAAAACCTGCAATAGCTGCAATCTGTTTCCAGGTAAAATTAATTTAGGGATAGGATTGTCAATTCCAGCTTGGGAAATTCCTGGAGATTTGGGGGCAGAGAATGGGGACAGTGGAGTTTCAGGAAGGAAGGGAGCTCAGCAGGGAAGTGATGTAATCAGGGGTCATTTCCTGCAGGAGCGCAGGGGAGCGGAGCTCCGGCAGTAAAGAGCCTAGGGGGTGGGCACATGCAACAAGCCCCACCCCCTGCTCCCAGCAGCCCTCAGTCAGAGCAAGAAGCAGCCAGGTAAGCTGCAGAGCCTCCCCCCTCCAGCCCCCCGCTTGAAAACAGTCCAGTGGCACCTTTAAGACCAAGTTTTATTCCGGTACAAGCTCTCCCTCCTCTGCGAGGACAGATCTGCACGTTCCCCCCCCCCAATAGCTAGCAATCCAAAAGAGTCCAGTGGAGCCTGAGCGGTAGGTGTTGCCTTCTGACACACTTCCGGTGATGGCAGGGGGCGTGGCCTATGCAAATAAGTTATGCTAATGAGTTATGCTAATGAGCTCCTGCACCTCTATTTCTACGAAATGACCCCTGGATGTAATAAAGTCCATCCTCCAAAGCTGCCATTTCCTCTAGGGTAATTGATCTCTGGAAATCTCCAAGTTCCAACTGGAAGTTGGTACCCCTACCTATTAAGGAACTTTTAAGGTCCTAAATAGCTTGGGGCCAGGGTTCTTCAAGGACCTCCCTCTCCTGCACTGTCCAACCTGCTAGTTAAGACCCTCCTCACAAGTCCTACAGTCTGTACCACTAGCTGCAGAGAGAAGGTGATAGGGACCAGAGACAGGGCTTTTTTTCCAGATATAACACTTGCCTGTAGAATTTCCTTTCCCTTGAGTCTCACCTGGTGTCTACTCTACTCTTTTTTAGGCACAAAGCCAAAACATATATTCTTACCTACTGTTGATCCTTTTAAATTGTTTTTAGAGTGTGCTTCTAGCTTGAGAACTGGTTTATGAGACACATTTAGTGCTCAATATTTTATGCTGTTTTACGATTTGGCAGAATTTAATCCTGGGTTTTCTAATGCTGGTTTAAATGGTTTGTTAATTTTTAGTTATTGTTGTACTGTTATATAATTTTATCCTTCAAATCCACCTCCTCCCCCTACTTAAGAAGTGCAGGAAATTAGTGACCAGAACTAAACACAGTATTTAAAATTCAGAGCAAAGGCCCGCTGCCCACATTTTGGCTAGTGAATATCTTAATGCAGTCCATTCCATCATCTGACCTTAGTCCTGTTGGGTTTGGGCAATGCCACTGGAAACAATGGAGGATAGGGCTGTTGTGCTGTTAATATAAGCTGTCAGATCAGCTGTCAGATCTGTATGATCTAACTGTCAGCAGTGAGACTGCTGGAAGCCTGTCTTGGCCGGTTTAGACCAGATCATGGTGTGAGGCCAGAGGCATGACTCAGCTCTAAGCTGATTGGATGTAATTATGTATATAAGTGGACAAGTGCACTCCAGTGTATCTCTTCTGTGATTGATGGCGTTTGGCGAAGCACTCTGTCCGAGAGTTGTATATTCTGTAAATAAAATTGTATATAGCTCACCACAGAACTGTGTAGCGTGTTACTATATAGTGCTGGAATTACTGCTGACTGCTGGAGAGTGGCTGAGAAGGTCGGTGTGGCTGAAATAGTCCTGGAGGCTGGCTAATACCTATTACTGGCACTCAGGCCGTCAGAAGCGCACAGCGCAACAAGGGCACCCTCTTTGGGTGTCCATAGAATTGGACCCCCAGGTCCAATCTTTTTTAAATTTGGGGGTTCCTTTGGGGAAAAGCTCTAGCATCTACACTGCAAATTTGGTCCCTCTACCTCAAACCCCCTCTCCCCAGCCCACTGAATATTCTCTAGGAGATTTGCCATTGACTATAATGGCCCCATAGGGTATAATGGAGCTGAATTTTTTTTTATAGATGGGGATGCTTCTGAGGTGAGAGTGTTTCTACCTGCAACTCCAGGCCCTCCAATTCCTCAGGGAAGATTGTGCCTTTTTTCATTATAAGGAATACCACAAATCTTTAGCTCCTCCTAGTGGACCTCCTAGTCTCTATGGTGGCCATAGAGAGGAAGGCTAGAGTTCCACATCTGCTGGAGGACTGGACTCCCTCCTTGCCTCTCACATGTTTGGGAAAGGTTCCCCATAGGCTGTGCTAGCTCAGTGGTGCAGTGATCCCATCTGCATTTGCCTGCTATAAAAGATGACCCCCACTCCCAACAGCCCTCATTCAGGCCATGACGAGCTGGGGGTTGCTGCTGCCATCCTTGCTGAGCAGAGCCACTGTGGCCACTGCCTAGGCTACCTGAACATGAGTTGGAGCTGTTGAGTGTTGCTGCATGGGCCTCTCGCTTGCCCCTCACTGAGTTTCACCACCCCCAGGTAGGTAAGGTGGGTCCCCTGTACTAGTATGATGAGTGACTACTTGTGGTCGCACTATCTAGAGAACACCATGGAGGTGCAGAAAAATCCCAGGGCTGCCTTGGCCTCATCCCAGCCTCCATCCCATTGCAGAAACCCATGTGGAGGAGAACAGCCCCGGCTTTCTTTCTGAGCCACCCTCCTCTCCAGTGTCCATGTAAGGACAGGTTGGATAAACATATGGAGCAGAGATCCATCAGTGGCTATTAGCCACAAGGTATAGATAGGAACTTGTGATCTGGGGCAAGTGATGCTCTGTATTCTTGGTGCTTTTGGGGAGCAACAGTGGAGAGCTTTAGTGTCCTGGTCCTACTGGTGGACCTCCTAATGGCACCTGGTATTTTTTGGCCACTGTGTGACAGAGTGGTGGACTCTAATGGGCCATTGGCCTGATCCAACATTGGCTTCTCTTACGTTTTCATGCTCTTATGTTCTTACACTCTCAAAGACTTGAATTTAGAACCATTCAAGTTTTTTAGAGAAAGCTGAATATGAGAAGATTTCACTGAGTGTGAGCATTATGCAGAGAGACAGCATGCAGAGATTAATGCTGAGTAGGAAAGGATTCACTGAGTCTACATGTATTCTGGTCTGAAGAAGCCACATAAAACAGGTTTTGGAGCAAGCCTGTCTGCAGATTTGTGACCTTTATGCTATTTGTCTACAATCCAATATTAGTACAGGAAAGACACAAAGAAGATTTTCTGTTTGTAAGAACTTCAGATTATTGGACTGTGCTTGTCAACATTGTGGAATTGTTTTTTGATATTTATTCTTGTATGAATGTAAGAAATGTATTAGTGTTAGTATTGCATACAAATATGTTAAATAATCATATTTATTTTATTTTATTTTTGTTTTATTTAATTAATTTGTACCCCGCCCTCCCCGCGAAGCAGGCTCAGGGCGGTGCACAGTAATTAACACATAAATAACAATTAAAATCCACATAAAATCATTTAAAACAAATCAATTATAAATAGATAATAAACTGCTCAGTACTCTTCCTAATGTGAATGGCAACACAGGTTGGATGTCAAAGCCAACGGCCAGGGCTCTATGGTTAAAATTATTGATGGTAATAGTGGTGGCAGCTCCTTAATTAAAAGCCTGGTGGAAGAGCTCTGTCTTGCATGCCCTGCAGAACTGTAACAGATAACAGTAAATACTCTATTTTCTTACCCAAGTTTAAAGTTTGTGTGGTTTGAGATGTAGCTCCCTTTTAATATCTCTGTGTAGTATGTGATCAGAAATAATATCTCTGTGTAGTATGTGATCAGAAATAGGTTTGGGTTTTGTTTTGTTTTTTAATTTTAGGTCTGAGAAGAAACTGTGAGAATTTAGCCATCATTTAACTAGAGTTCATACTTGATTTTTTTAAAGTATGAGGATTTTTTTATTCCTGTAACTGAGCTGGCATTTCTAAACTGCGGTCACACACACTAAATAATCCACTTTCAATCCACTTTCCAACTGGATTTTGCCAGTTCACACAGTAAAATCCAGTTGCAAAGTACACTGAAACTGGATTGAAAGTGGATTATTTAGTGTGTGTGACTGCAGCCCTAAAGTTGGAGAGGGGGAACCTAGCTTGTAGGAGGCATTTTAAGAATTGAAATGGCAGCCTGTTTACAAACATTTTTTGCCCTACAATTTAAATCAATTTGTACATTAAATGTATCAGTCAGTTTCTTCAGGAAAGAAGGCGAAATATTTCTGTATTAATTTCTCATTTGAATTTTATTGTTGAATAATCCAGCCATATGCATGCATAGTATATTAGAAGCCCAATAAATTCAATGAAAACTTGAGCTGGATTGATTTTGCTATGTACTAGCTATTCTATTTTTCATTCTGATTGTGAAGATGTCATTTCATTGTGGACAAAAAAAAGAAAATCATGACTGTACTAATTAATGTATCACAGAATCTATTATGTGGAATGGTAAAATGCAAAACATTTTTAATTTTCATTTCTTTACACTCTAATTGTAAATGGTTTTATAAATAGAAATTGATAAATATAATTGTAAAAATTTATTCCAATATTCTTGTGTTTGTCTTGAATTTCAAGTACAGTGTGTGCCTAAGCATTAGAAATGAAAGCAACAGCATTTATTAGGCAAACGGTCAAGGCATTTACAGTGCAGTCCTCTGCAAAGTTACTCTGTTCTAGGCCCATTGCAATCATTTAGCTCAGACTAGAATAACTCATCACGGACTTGCTCTGTAAATGCTGGAAGTACAGAAGAACGTTTGTAGTAGTTTCAAGTATGTTATAGCTCATATTGGTAGAATGTACTTGGCATTTAAAGAAAGGTGTGTCAGAGACTTGGGTGAGTGACACTACAGGAAGAGGTGGGGTTTGGGTGCAGTGTGTTGGAAGTTACATCACTGGAAGGGGTGGAGCTTGGAAAGTGACATCACTGGACCATTGACCTGGAAGTGCCATCACAGGACATGACATCACAAAAGTGACATCATGTCCTGGCTATGCACCACTCCCAAAGTCGCCTGGCTCCACCCCCAATGTCCTCAGGTATCCCCCAAGTTGGGCCTAGAAATCCTAGGCCATTGCATAATTTTTACAGTGGCCTACAGTTCCCCAGCACTCTCCAAACCTTATGAATGGGCTTGGGAAAGATGGAAGAAAAAGCAAAAGACAATCACTGGTGAGGAGGAAGATCTTAGATAGAGAACATATAAGGCCAGGCACAAGGCAAGAAAGTATTCACTCACTGAAGCTGAGCAATGGTGACAGTGCTTTTGGAGGGAGTTGATCTCTCACATTGAGGAGAGTCTCCCATACTGGGATAAGGTATAGAGACAGAAACTGGAACTACCCTGTTTCCCTGAAAGTAAGACATCCCCCGAAAATAAGACCTACTTAGTTTTGCCTCTCGCTGAAATATAAGACATCCCCCGAAAATAAGACCTCCCCGATAATAAGGCCTCCCCCGAACATAAGGCCTCCCTGATAATAAGCCCCCCCGAAGCTACCATAACTCTGGACTCTGGGCCGTAGCGGTGGGCGCCGCCACGCAGCTCACTGTTGGCCACCGCACAGCCGGAGCAGACAGGAAGTGCGAGGTCTCTTTTAATCAGAGAGCCCGCGCCGCCAGGACAAGCTGCCGCCTGCTGCTCGCTCTGTCCTGATGGAGTGTACCGTATTCTTCTTCATGGAAAAATAAGACACCCCCCGAAAATAAGACCTAGTGCATCTTTGGGAGCAAAAATTAATATAAGACACTGTCTTATTTTCGGGGAAACAGGGTAATTAGGGTTGCCAGGTCCTACCTGGTTTCCAGCAGGGGGCTCCTGAGTCTGTTTTAGGATCTTCTGGCATGCACACAATGACAACACCCAGAAGTGACATCATCACATTGCTGATGTTGGGGGCAAAACTCTATGGTTTGAGCCCAATTTTACCATAGAGTTTTGCCCAAAAGCTATAGCATTGCCCTTGACATGATGATGTCATTTCCAGGTGACATCATCACATTGCATTGGGGGACATTTGCAGGTGGGTCCCCCCCTCCAGCCAGCTGGCTGTTAGTGGAAAGGGGCCCACAAAAGCGGGGGAACCCCCGCCTGGCAACCCTTGTTCTAAGTAAGGCAGTCCTGTTAAGGGGCTTTGTTGTTTTCCAGATGGTTTCTTTTTTGTGTGTGTTTTACCTTGTGCAGTTGTATTGTCCCTATATTAATTCTGATCGATTTTAATAACTGTTCTCCTGTTTACTTAACTGCTATAATATTTGTTTAATAAACTGTTTCTTGTTTATACTGTCTGGGTCCTTCACGCTGCATATTCAGTCACAGGACATGCCCAAGTAAAAAGAGTTGCCTGAGGGCCAGGGAGGCTGCTCTGGGCCCTCTCCAACAAAGCCCTAGAACCAGAGTGGTGGCAGCCACTTATAGCCCTTTCCTGTTCCAGGGCTGAAGGGGGTCAGAAGGAAAGGAGGGAATGTGTGAAAAGGGAGAGATCCCTGGAAGAGATATCCTGTCTGTAGCAAAACCTGCATGGCTGCACCCCTTTCCAGAACAAATACAATCTGCAATTTACATTGCTCTCCATGTGTAGACTTGTATATATCATAGTTCTTCTGTTTTTATACACAACAGGAATTAGATTGACATATGAACCGCTATATATATATTGTGAAAGAATCATTAAGATCTATTGACAAATCTGTTTGGTTTGAGTTTTTCAAAGCCTCCAAGGATGGCTGCAGAATTCTGGATGGGTTTATTGATTTTTGTTGAGTATCCCACAGTATTCAGTAATTCAATGGTTGTGAATATTAAAAAATATAGTCTCTAAAATGTGATTTTTAACTTTTTTAAAAGTGTGAAATACATAGAGAAACTATGATAATGTTTACTCATTGCACTGAATGGATGGTCTTCATTTAGGTTAACATCCTGAATAAGATCCACCACAGTATTTCCATGGGAGCCTTAAACACCCCCTGAAATCTTATTCCAGGGAAACACTGGAACTTCAGGAACAGGGTTTTGGAGTGGCATTTCAGGCTGCTGCAGGAAGGGAACAGCATAAAAGTTGCTTTCCACAAGCAGAAATCCTACCTACCTACAGAAAAACTTCAGTAGATCTAAGCCCCTGGGGGGAGCCACACCCTGCATCTGTACAATATGACACTGTTTTATTTTCCATCCCACAGAATCTGTATTTTTTCCAGGCCCCAAATGCAGAGCTGCCATTTTAATGGCCTATCCATAAGGTTGCCAGCTTCAGGCTGGAAAATACCTGGATATATTGGGGGATGGAGCCTGAGGAGGATAGGATTGGGGGGGAGGATCTTCAGTAGGATATAATGCCATGGACTCCACCTTTCAGAGTGGTCATTTTCTCCAGGTGATCTGCGTTGCCTGCAGAGCAGTTGTAATCCCAAAAGATCTCTAGCCCCCACCTGGAGGCTGGCAATCCAACCTATCCATTATGACTTTGAGTTATATCTATTACACATTTATCCTGGCAGTCCTCCAAGGCAACATACATGGCTCTCTTTTCCTTCATTTTATCATCAAAAAAGTATACTAGACTGGGGGGGGGGGAGATGACTGGCTCAAAGTTACCCAGTGAAGCTTCTGCATGGATGCAAATTTGAATCCTGTTCTCCCTAGATCTAGTCAAACACCAGTTACTATACCATACTGGCTCCCAATTTGCTTTCCTGGATAGTCACAGCTAGTTCTGATGTATGGCTAGCTCTTCATAGGAAGCAAAGGACATGTAGATTTGGCCACTTTTGATTATGTATTATGTTTCTATTCTGCTCTTCTGCTAGGGTTCCAGTTCATTCAAGTGGCTAATGATGTGCTTACAAAACTCAGGCCTCCATATAAGCAAGCAGGTTAATGTATGAATTGTATGTCTGTGGAATGCTAGAAAGTCTCTGGATTTTGCAGCTAGATCAGGTAGTCCTGAATTAACACATTAGCTTTATTTCTTGGGTTTCGCTCCATGTGAACTTTGTGTGGGTATGTCAGCTTTCACCCTTTGGCTTACTCCTACCACCAACAAGCATCTCTCCATCAGGGACTGCTTCTCAGTCTCATTTATAAACAATCTCAGAGAGTTAAAAAGTGAATGTTGTTTTTTTCACCTCTGTTTCAAGAGGTTAAAAAAAGTTAATTTCCAGACATTCTTTTAATTAGAATGAAGCTAAAATATCCATTTCCTCCACCATTTGGTCCAAACAAAATGTCAAGGAATCCATTAGCATGTCACAACAACAGGTCAATGAGATCACAAACAGAAATGTATTTAGGAAAATTATTGCTAATGACTCAGCAAAGTTCTCCTGCCTCCACAAGCAGCCGCTGCCAATAATGGCAACAAAAGTGATGAGAAGTTTCCCCTCTGTTCCATCACATTTTGGATTTGATCTCTCTTGGAGAGTCACCCCACTGATCTCCATCAACATTTGAAAATGCTGACCAGCAGAATGCCAGGAGTACAGTCATGCCCTTCCCTCATTAAACTAAAGGCATCATTTTCTTTAGTGTCCCCCAGAGACAATGGACACAAGGATAATTTTTTGAGGAGAGTTTTTTTAAGTGCCATGACCCCTTCCTTTAGGAAACACTAGAACATCATTCTTGTGGTTTTGATAAGGATCTCCATTGCCTTTCTCTAGAAGAAGAAGAAGAAGAGATTGGATTTATACCTTGCCCTTCACTACCCAAAGGTGTCTCAGAGTGGCTTACAAACTCCTTCCCCTTCCCCTCCCCTATACAGATATGAGGGGGGAAATGGGAGTATATTCCAAAGTTTTTTTTGGGGGGGGGACTAGACTGCTCATCAGAAGCCCCATGAATCAAGTTTCTGCCAATAGGGAATTGATGGGACTGAACACCCATTTGATTGTCAAATCCTACCAATCAACAAGATTTCATGACAATTCCTAAAGGAAATATACATTATAATGATGGTAGACATTTACATAAGGGGAAGAGGCACAGAGGGTTGCTTTCACCTTCCTTCTTCTCCTCAATTATTTGATTTCACCTGCTTTCTCCTCCTCCTCTTCAATGCAACCACACATTTTTGATTAATATTCTCCAGTTAAGCACAGACATGGATTCATCATTGAGTTCTATTCACAGCAAATTCTGTGAAATACACATTCTGTTTCCAGCTTTGTCTTTGCCCCAACACACTCCTGAGTCCTTCAGATAAAACTGCAGCTACTGACTCAAAGGCAGCTGCAACTTGCTGACTCATTGTGCTGCAAAGCAGCTGAAAACTGCCATAAAGTATTCAGTTAGAAAATGCAAGAAGCCACAATACAGCACAGTGGCATGGGGGGTGGAGGGGTGATATTAGATCACAGTGGCATTATACTCCTGGGTGGGGGATAGTGCTTTTTATTTTATTTTATTACAGAAAAGTGGGCTGAATGGTAGCCCAGTGAACAGATTGAACAATGTGATGGTACGTGGGAGTTGGCAAATGTTTGTACAGGAACTTTTATTGTACTAAAGAATGTGTTCTGGGGAAATGGGCTCAGAGAAATGAAGCTATATGGGAAGACATCTGGTGTTCATATCAGATCTTTCTAAATTTAGAGCTACAGTCTGTAGCAGTGTCTATAAAAGCAAGCAATCTTTATTTTTATTCTATTTTATTTTTAAAAAAAAGATTTATAGCATTTCATACATTTAGTCCATGGGATAACTGACTTTCCAATCTCTTGGCGACTCCCCTTAAGAAACCAAATAGTGAACATTTGTGCTTTTAATTTTGATATCCTTTCAGCCAAACAGCATTTGATACAGTTCAGCCTTGTCGCTTCTCTGAAGGCTGTATTGCTCAGACCAAGAACAAAGAGATGCCGATTTAATAAGATGGCTTTGTTTTTGATAGAGCTCTCGTATTTATATTCTCCATAAACCACTATACCCTGCAGACAGCATTCGATATATTCCTACAAATATGAGCTCATTGTATTAGCTTTATTGCTGTGAATAACAAATATATTAATGTAAGTGAGATGCTCAAAGGGATTACTAATGTTTCTCAAGTCTTACAACTTGACAACAGCTTCACATTGTCTCAAAAGAAAAATAAGGGTTGCCCTATGCAATTGAGACAGTATTCATATCTCTGTACATTCCCCAGAGCAGATGAAAGACAAGGCAGATGGGGCTGTTTATTCCCTACTTCCCACCCTGGGCCTGTAGTCCGCTGCATCACTGCTCTGGGGTCTTGCTTGCCTTATTGGGCAAGGGAAGAAGGAGAGAAACTACCAGGGAGGGAGGGGAGAAACTACAACTGCCTTATCTCCCATTGTACTGGGGGATGCAAAAGTATATTACGCCCAGGTTTAGGGTGTCAAGACTACCCTAATAAAATATTCATGGTCCTCAGTGGAAGTTGAACTGGGACAGGGGAGCTAACTACTTATGTCTGAAGTCCAGCCATGTCTGAAGTCCAGCCTGATTGGCCATTGTAGCACAAGAATCAGAGAAAAACTTTTAACCTTCAGATTTCCTCTATGGTCATTGTCATCAAGACTAGAGGAGAGTTTATGAAGAAACTTTTAGTGGACTATGGGGGTATGCAGAGAAGAGACTTTGGAAAGAAGGGGGGGAAACAATTCCAGTTATTGACCATATTCATTGTATTTTTAAATTGTTTTTCCCTGAAAGTAATAGGGAGAAATTATCTTGGGGGAAAGAGGAATACTTCTCCAACAGAGTACACAACCGGTCATACTTTCTCTTGGAGTCCTGGGTATGGGGGCAGGACACCGTCATGGCTTGATGTAAGAAAATGGCAACACAAAGCTGCCCAAGACTATAACACTGCATTAGCAGGATCAGGCAGGGACCACCCTGCACATGGGAACAACAGCTTCAAGGCCAAGCTCAACATCTTGATCTTTTGGACAATTCTATGTTGGTGTTTGCCACTTCTCCATATGGCAGATTTATATTGTCTGCTGCTGTATTGGTACCAGGTAGGTAGCACATCAACATACAAAAGAAGTGTTCTGTCTAAAACAAGACAAATCACCAACACTATTCTCCCACATTGCTCATTGTGAGGAGTCAGCCATATGGACTGAACAATCTATGTCCATCCTCCATTACTCTTCGTCAGCCTCGTGGATGAGCATGGCTTGGGTCCCTGCAGTGTTGAAACAAAATCCGCAGTCAAAGACAGCTGGAAGTGCCGAAGTTTTGTCATTGCTGTGAAATATTTATTCTAAATAATGTGGATGAGCATGGCTTGAGTCCCTGCAGTGTTGAAACAAAATCCACAGTCAAAGACAGCTGGAAGTGCCTAAGTTTTGTCATTGCTGTGAAATATTTATTCTAAATAAATGCAGCCTGAATTTGGAAAACAGAGGCCCTGGTCACACGAGAGGGTATGGGCCGGGAGAGGGACGGATCGAGGGCGCAGCAAACGGGCGCGATCCCACAGCAACATCTGAGAAGCATGCCACGCCCGTTCCCGATCCGCCCCTTCCGGCCAAACCCCGCAGCAAAAAAGAACCTCTTACCAAGGTGGTTCTATCCGAAAGGCCGCATCACTGCCGGCCGTGGGATCGCCGGCGCGTCTTTCCATTGGCGCATCTCCGGCCCCCGGCCAAACTGCGCATGCTCGAGCATGCGCAGTTTTCCTCCCCGGCATCTGATCATGCCGGGGAGCAACAGCGCCGCGGCTAGGGGGATCCATGGGATCCCAGTGTTTTCCCTGCCATATGGCAGGGACCAGAGATATGTTCCTGGCTGCTACATAAATTTTCCATGGAGGTAGCCATGGTGCTTGGGCTTTGATGTGCAGAGTAAGAGGGAGCATACCTTCCATAAGTAGCAGCAAATGACATAGAGGACAACAGTGGCATTGACTTTTTTCCCAGGGTCATCTGAAGCCACTGTTCATCAATGTTGTGGGGTCTCAGTTTAGAAGAACATCATTCAGTTGGAATAAAAAGTCTGGGACAGTTTCCACAGTAGTGAAATTCCCTGCATTGACATTTTAAAAACTGTGCGCTATGTGAAATTTTCCACAGTAGATTTTTTCCCTCACCAGGTGCAAACCTGAAGTTTTTTCCTTCTTACCCCACATTTTTGGAATCACCAGTTTTAGCAAGTTCTGAAAATGCAGGGTAAGAAGGAGAAAACTTTGGGTTTGTGCCTGGTGAGGAAAAATCTACTGCAAAAAAATTCCACATAACGCACACTTTTAAAAATGCCAATGTGGGGAATTTCACTACTGCAGAAATGGTCTTGGTGATTAGTTGTTGATTGCCACAAATGTGAAGATTGGAAAGAGAAAGCGGGACACTCTGTGGAAAAGAGACTCCAGTGGACCAAGAAGAAACAGTCACCTATGAATCCAGAGAAAAAATGGTATACTAGGGTCTTGGGAGAGAAAGAAGGAAAGAGGAGAGTTCACATAGAGGAAATTCGGGAAAGGACTTGAGAAACAGGAGAAGCAGGCTGGGGTCAACATGAAACTGATTTAATAATCATTCTTGCTCAAATAACCTGGAGAACAGCAGCTGGAAGGGCTAGACAAAAGATTCACAGCACTCTCAGCAAATTCCCAGGATTCTTTGGTGTATAAAACCAATATGTTAGTAGTCCAAATATGCCCTAAGGATTCATGTCACTATTAGGATGCTTTCCTTTCTGTCTCCTAGGGTTTCCTTAGTACCTGAATACATTCCTGGGTCATTGCCTCAAAACAGCACTGAATGGGGTTTTACTTTATAAGATATATCTCCAGAAATCACTAAATGTGTTTGGCTCTGGAAAGGCAAACTGTTCTATTTTGACCTTTACCAGTTCCAGAAGCTTTTTAAACATTCTGCATCCATTAACATCTCTTTTTGGCTTTTGCATGCCAGTTATCGCATAGGCTGCTGCCAGACTGGATAACAAGTTCTTCCCATTGCATTCTTTGTCATCTCCTAAAGAACCCAATTCTTGGTTAATCCATCTCTGTCTACCACCAATTGCTTATTTAATGTTTTTAAAAGCTCACATATTCCTAATAGCATCAGTTGGTGTGGGGCTAGGTTAAGCTTGCTGCAGCCTGCCAAAGTCAGGACCAGCGTTGAATCTGATCCACAACATTAGTTTTTATATTGTTTATGCCTATCTTTCTCCTTTTCTGTATATTTTGGGTGTTTCCCTCTCTATTTCTTCCTCCTCACTCATCCCATTCTAAAAACTTCCAGAAAACAACAGCAGAAAATGGGTATGGTTCCTCTGGTGTCATTCCATCTGAGACCAACAGGCAACCCTTATTTATTATTTGTTCGTGATCTCAACATCCCTGCAGCTACCATCCTTATCTCTTTCAAGGCCAGACTCAAGAATGTGGTACTTGGTTAATCCTGGGAACCTGTGCTCAGTTGTATAACCAGGTGAGGGGGGGATTATGAGTAGTTACCATCATCCTCTGGAAAGTTCCAACGAAGAGTCATAAGAACATAAGAACATCTTGATTGGAACTGAGAGATCACCTGATGGGCAAGAAGCTATAATAGGCCATAGAGGGTTATCCTAATGCCATGCTAGTGTGTTTAGATCTATTATGCTTCATTATGATGGACTGCAACATATAGATTGCTTTTATGCTACTGTGTGGATTTTATGCTGCAAGAGACTGGCCATCTAATACTAAGGTAAAGGTAAAGGTTCCCTTGCTCGAACGCCAGTCGAATCTGACTCTAGGGTTGCGGTGCTCATCTCCGTTTGCAAGCCGAAGAGCCAGCGCTGTCCGAAGACGTTTCCATGGTCATGTGGCCGGCATGACTAAACACCAAGGCACGCGGAACGCTGTTACCTTCCCACTGAAGTGGTTACCTATTTATCTATTTGCAATTTCTTGCTTTTGAACTGCTAGGTTGGCAGGAGCTGGAACTAGAGACGGGAGCTCACTCCGTCATGCGGAAAACTCGGGTCTCGAACTGCTGAACTACCGACCTTCCACAGCCTGCAGCTCAGCGTCTTAACCACTTGAGCCACCGCAGCTCCTAATACTAAGGTACTCAGTGCATTAGATAGAAAAGTTAGCTTCTTTGTTTTATTGTTGCTAAGCCATAACTACTGTACTGCATAGTCAGTTCATTTAATAATTTAATAAACCATTATATATTTTTACAAGGTCTGGTCTTCTTGTGTGCATCCAGCCTTGAGGACCCACAGGTCTGGGAAACTGTCCAGGAGTTCCACACACAGGGGACCAGGAGCAGTAACCCAGGGGGACCTGAGCTCAGGTCTCCGACAGTCATCAGCTACACAGGATTCATTTAATCCTTCCCTATTTAAATCATAGCTGGATAATGAAGCAAGTTCATATTTTAGGTGAGCAGCAATCACAGCATGCAGGAAACCTAAGAACTCATTCAAGCAACCCATAATTCATTGTTCATTATGTTCATTAAATAAATCAATGTTAATTAGCCATATACATCATCTGCTAAGGCAGAGTCATTCTTCTACCCACAATTGTCAAGTGCTGAAACCCTTTTCGCAACCATGCCCTGCCAAAATTGCTAGTGAGCATCTCCCTCATCGCCATAGTGGGATTACCTTGGTAATCAGCTCAGGCTATGATTAGATGAACCTGGTTAGCTCAAAGGCAGAAGGCCAGTGTTAGCCCAGCAAGAAACCATTTAAGCTGATTTTTGTGGAAATATGCTTTAAATGCTTATCCATTGGGGGCCTGGTGTACTCGGAACCCATGATACTTGTCTGTTATCTTTCATTGTGAAAGATGCATAGGAGAGAGTATTGCTTCAGGTTATACTTGTAGGCATACAGCGTACAGAACTACATTACCTGCAACAGGGAATGAAACATTTTGATCTATTTTTAGATAAATAATATATTCTTTCAGAATTACAGCATTCTGTTTCTGACTGTTCTCTCTTTCATTGTACTAGAGGGCTATAGCCAGATTTTGAGGGCTCTGTATGTATATATATACACACACCTAGATATTTCAGCCTTCCACAGCTCTGGTGTTCCATGCCATTTATTCCTCTCTGGCCATTCTCTCTCCTACTTTTCCTTCCCATTTCAAACTGATTATTATTATGGAATGTCTCAAGGATGTGCAGTCAGGCTTTTGCTGGTAGCTCCAGGAGACAGTGCTCTCTACATTTTAGCTATTGGGGGCGGCTCCTTAGTTGAAGGCCTGGTGGAAGAGCTCTGTCTTACAGGCCCTGTGGCACTGCACAAGATCCCGCAGGGCCCTGATCTCTTCTGGGAGCTTGTTCCACCAGAATGGAGCCACCACCGAGAGGTCCTGGCTCTGGTTATGGCCAGCCTGATGTCCTTCAGACCCAGGAGGGCCAGTCGATTTTTGGACCCTCCGGGGGCCAGTCGATCCGAGGAACATGTGGGGAAAGGCGGTCCCTCAGGTATGTAGGCCCCTGACCATAAAGGGATTTAAAAGTAAGAACCAACACCTTGAAATGAATTTGGTATGTTATCAGCAGTCAGTTCAATGCTTTCAGCACAGGCTGGATATGCTCCCAAATAGCAAGGCCCATCAGGAGCCTGGCTGCAGCACTTTGCACCAGCTGTAGCTTCCGGATTTGAGACTAGGGCAGCCGCATGTAGAGAGCATTACAGTACTCCAAGACCATAAAGGGATTTAAAAGTAAGAACCAGCACCTTGAAATGAATTTGGTATGTTATCGGCAGTCAGCTCAGTGCTTTCAGCACAGGCTGGATGTGCTCCCACATAGCAAGGCTCATCAGGAGCCTGGCTGCAGCATTTTGCACCAGCTGTAGCTTCCGGATTTGAGACTAGGACAGCTGCATGTAGAGAGCATTACAGTACTTCAATCTCGAGGTGACCCCTCAGCCTGCCCCGGCTCAGGCACAGGACCTCCATGAGAGTCAATTTCAGTCGGCTCAGTCTAAGCCATCCAGCCACGGCTTGTAACAGGCAGGCCAAATCTTCCCCTTTAGGGGCTGGAGTAGGACTGGCTGCCCAACAACAGATAGAGATGGGTGTCATCTGCATACTGGTGACAACCCAGCCCATGCCTCCAGGCAATCTGGGCAAGGGGGTGCATATAGATATTAAATAGCATCAGGGACAGCACCGCCCCTTGGGTCACTCTGCAGTCCAGTGGGTGCCTTTAGGATAGCTAGTGCCACCCTTTGTCCCTGACCTTGGAGAAAGGAGGCAAGCCATTGCAAGGCAGGCCCCTGGACTCCAGTGTTGGTGAGGCAGTGGATCAGTAGCTGATGGTCGACTGTGTTGAACGCTGCTGACGGTTCCAACAACAACAGTACTACCGATCCACCCTGATCGCAGTTTGGCACAGCATTTAAGTCAGCCATCAAGTTGGCAAAGGGATTTGACTCGCAAAGGGATTTGACTCACATCCAAGGGAGGTTCAGCTGGCAACCATGTTCCCATCAAAGTTCTTGGCACTCGCAGTGGATCAGTACCTGATGGTCGACTGTGTTGAACGCTGCTGACGGGTCCAACAACAGCACTACTGATCCACCCTGATCGCAGTTTGGCACAACATTTAAGTCAACCATCAAGTTGGCAAAGGGATTTGACTCGCAAAGGGATTTGACTCACATCCAAGGGAGGTTCAGCTGGCAACCATGTTCCCATCAAAGTTCTTGTCACTCTTGATGAAGGATCAGATCATCTTTCTATGCAAGAGCGGTCTCTTAGATAATTCTTTTTTTTTTTAATTGATATTTTATTATTTTCCATGTAGCATGATTGCAACACGAATCATACATTTTGGAATACTATACAAATTATTAGGTCATATTATACACAGTATCACTGGCAATGCCTGCTTACATTATAAGTACTGAAAACAGAAAAAAAAATTCCCCGTCATTACCGGTGGTTGCTTGAAAAACTATTTTTTATCTTCTCCTTCTTAGATAATTCTATAGAACTTAAAATCATCTCAGCCATAGGGGTGGAGGTATCTAAAATGTACCAGTCTGCCAATATACATGTGAGGCCTGAGAGGGACCCAGCAGAGCAGATTAACTCTGCATCCCCCACACCTTACTTTCCTGCTCACTGGTGTTTGAGCATTCCCCTCCCCTCCAACTAGGCTATGATTTAGAAAGTCAGTTGTGCCATGGCAAAAACGATAAAAGAAATGTAGCAAAATGACTTCCCCTCAGCTGTATGCTCCATTTTTTGTTATGAAACTGTTGCTCCCTCTGTGTAAGGATCTCAGCGTTGAGACTACACAGTTATGGATTTATGTTATTTCTAGTTGGCATTTCTCGCAATGTAAATCAATGGAAGCAATACAAAGAAGAAATCTGGAACAAGCACAAGTATTCAACATTCCATGATAACAATGCAGAAAATGGGATTATTACATGAGCAGAAAGTGTAATTCGGTGAGTGCAAGACAATACTCTTTTTTGTTTTGTTTTTTGGTCCCCAAATCAAAGCTGACTTATGATGATGACCCTGTTGGTTTTTCAAGGAAAGAGGCATTCAGATGTGGTTTGCCACTGCCTACCTCTGTGCAGTGGCCCTGGACTTCCTTAGTGGTCTCCCATTCCAAATACTAACCAGGGCTGACCCTTGTTAGCTTCCAGGATCTGATGAGATCAGACAAGCCTGGGCTACAGCACCATACTATATGCACTAATAGAGTCCGCATTCCCATTCCTTTATTCAACCATATTCAGAACCATTCTCTTCTAATATAGCCACATTCCTTTTATAAAAATGCCATCCTAAACAATCCTGTTTTACATCGTTATGCACTCCAATCCAAGTGGAGGAGGAGGTAGAAGTTCACTCTTTGCTAGATTACTGATCTCTTTATACTGTTCAGTTCAGTTCAGTTGACCTTTATTGGCATAAAATACCTTTAAAAGGATTACTATATATATACACGCACACACATTTAAAACCAAGTGTAACCATACATATAAAACATAATGTATGATAAAACAATTACTCATTGTAAGTTTTCCTGACGTGGCTTTATCGCTGATTGTAAAAATATGGCTACGTTCATTGATATTTCCGGAACAGAGTCATTTAGAAGACGGTGCACTTTGAAGTATCAGGAAGTTTCATCATGTTGGCTAAGAGTTTAAATATCTAACATGTAAATCCATGTGAAATTTACAATATAAACAAATATGTGAAACAGTTTCAATACATCCAGAATTGCAATGACAAAGTTTATCCTCACATACTATATTGTTGTATCTCCCATGCAAGACTGCTGATGGTATTACATTGAATCTTGCTAGAGAAAGGGAGGATTAAACTAAGGATTTTGTTTATTCCTTAGTGGCTCGAGGGGCTTCCATCCTGTCATTAGACTGTTGCGGTAGGAATATTTATTTGTTTATTTATTAATTAAATATTTATACCTTGCTTTCCTCCCTAATGGGTACCAAAAGTAGCTTATAAGATCATTCTCTTCTCTTCCATTTTACCCTCCCGACAACAATCTTGTAAAGTACATTAGACTGAGAGACAATTTAGGCAGCTCTCGATCCTGCCTCACATGGCCCACAGCAAGAAATCCTACCCTCTTTAACCCAAAGCTCCCCTTTATCTTCAGAGCAGTTCCAGAACCTCAGAAAGCAGCCTACTCCAGAAATTCACCTGCTCCTGCCAGAAGTTACAGTTTCTATGTAGATTCCAAAAGGTACAAACTCTGCCCTATCCCTCCACACATTTTTAGTTGCTATAGGCAACAGCGTGAGTGGCTATATACAAGGTTGCATTATATAAGCAATTGTACTAATAGACAATAATTTGGTCAATCATCTTTTTTCCCCTTTTCTTTTCACCATATGGCTGATTTTTATGAAGAATAAAATGCCAGCCTGAGCCGCTTACTTACCTTTTTGCCAATAAATTAATTGAACAAATGCTAATAAGTAACAAACGCCTCTTTGAGCTGACATATTGGATTTATGTTTGTTTGGCAAGTCAGAGCAAGCAATTACCGACACAATTGTGTTTTGCTTTATTTAATGGAACCCATTTTTTTTTCCTTTTGGATATTATTATGGAAGGGAAAATGGTTTTTCATCTGCTCCCCCAGGGAAGGATTATAAGAACAAGTAACAATGAACAAGTAACAATTCAGAAGAATGCTAGCACTTTCTTTGTACTTGAAATTGATTTTAAAAATCTGGACACTTATAATTATCAAAAAGGAACTATTACCAATAATCAAACAATCATTACCTTGTGTCCTGACACTGTTGAATTTGTCCTAAAATTTTTAGTGGCCCTAGACTTCCTTAGTGGTCTCTGGCAGCCCCCACATGATACCCTCCAAGAGTTTGTGGAACTATCAACTGACTCATAGCCCATATGGAGGCACCAATTTTATGCCTCTCAGAAAAAGAAGGAGGAGGAGGAGATTGGATTCATACCCCACCCTTCATTTGGAGTCTCAGAGTGGCTTACAAACTCCTTTCCCTCCCCCTCCCCACAACAGACACCCTGTGAGGTAGGTGGGGCGGAGAGAGCTCTTTTGAGAACAGCTCTTTCAAGGACAGCTCTGACAAAACTATGGCTTGCCCAAGATCATCCAGCAGCTCCAAGTGGAGGAGTGGGGAATCAAAGCCAGTTCTCCCAGATTAGAGTCCACGCACTTAGCCACTACAGCACTACACACATTTGGGAGCTGGATGCAGAGGGGGAGATCAGGACAGACAAAAGGAAGTATTTCTTCATTTAAGTAGTACTGAAATTGTGGAGTTCACTACCAGTGGACATAATAATGGCTAGGACTTCAAAAAGTTATTAGACAGATCACAGAGGATATGTCCATTAATAGCCACCAGACATAGTGAGTAAATGGAACCTCCACATCCTCTGAATACCAGTGGTAGGAGGCAACACCAGGTGAAGGCCTTTGTATCTATCCATGTTTGTTGGTCCTCTCAGGCCATGGGTTGCCTACTGTGTAAAACAGGACGCCGTATTAGATGGAACACTGTCCCAGACCAGCCAGACAACTCTTATGTTATAGCACTCTCCTCCAAATAAAAGCAGTGCATGATCTGAGAGGGATGACATACCAATTCTTTTCCCCAGTGGCTCTAGAAATATTTTACTGAGCATATAATTTCATAGTTCCACTTGTAAGAAAGAGAAGCAATGTATTCAATGAGTATTACATTTGCAAAGGCAAAAGCCCTCTGTTAATCTGTCTATAAATGGGATCTTCCAAGAAGTGTTACTTTCGTAGTTCCCCCAATGGATGCCTTTCTGTTATCCAAGCCTAGGTGTTCCATACATGTCCTACTAGATTGTGCCAACTTTATGAAGAACCCTGACCATTTTTGACATGATTGTTATGGCCCATGGACTAGAATCTGGAGAGTGGTTGCTTGGGTTGCAAATCCCAAGAGACTGGGGAGGGTCAGAAACTTGGTGAAAAGGCATCATGCAATGCCATGGCATCACACAATGCCACAACATCACTTCTGGCTGCAT
>NW_015168828.1:0-1732 GCF_001447785.1 Gekko japonicus
ATGGCTGTTTCTGGTTTTTACCTAACAAGGGGTGCATTATCGCTCATAAAGGTGTTAAAGGAATCACGAGGTATCTGTTTCTGGTTAAACTCTACGCCTGCGAGTGCAGAGACAAGCTTCCCGAAACTAACGGCTAAGCTACCCGTATGAATCCAGGGTCTGAACCGAAGAACAAGAGGGTCACGTTTTTCATTTGTTTATTCATTAAAACATTGATATCCCACCTTTCTCGTGGTTCAGGGTGGCTTACAATAACAGAAACAGTTTCAGTTTTAAAACCAACAATATAATAACAAACCCCAAATCTCTCCCCCCTTAAAAGAAGAAGAGAGATTGGATTTATACCCCGGCCTTCACTCCTTTCCCTTCCCCTCCCCACAACAGACACCCTCTGAGGCAGATGGGGCTGAGAGAGCTCTTTCGAGAACTGCCCTTGAGAGAACAGCTCTTAGAGAACTTGTGACTGACCCAAGGTCACACCAGCAGCTGCATGTAGAGAAGTGGGGAATCCAACCCGGTTCTCCCAGATTAGAGTCCTCGCTCTTAACCACCACACCAAACTGCCTGCGGGTTCAAACTCCCTCAAAATGCCTGTCAAACAGGGCAGGCCTTGCAATGCCTACTGAAGGTTCACCCATAAGCCCCGAGAAGTACATGAGAGCAAACAAGGTCAGGCCCGGGGGGGGGGGGGGTCCCTCGACTCCCAGTGACCCGAAGAGCTTCCTATTCTTTATTGAGAGCCGGTGTGGGATAGTGGTTAGAGTGGCAGACTTGGAATCCCAGACAACCGGGTTCGAATCTCCGTTCCGCCACGCTGGGTGTCCTTAGCTAGGTGGGACCTGGAGACGTCTCAGAATTACAGTTGATCTCCAGAATACAGAGATCGGTTCTCTGCAGGAGAAAACGGCTGCTTTCCGGGGGGGGGGGTAAGCTCTGTAGCGTTAAAACCCCCACGGAGGTCCCCCCATCCCCCCCTCAAACGCTGCTTCCAAATCTCCAGGAATTTCTCAAGCCAGAGGTGGCAACTCCAGCTTTGGGCTTGCCGCGATCTCACAGCCCAGTGGACCTTACGGTTAGGGTTTCCAAACTCCAGGTGGCAGCTGGAGCTCTACGGTGTTATGACTGGTTTCCCCTGGAGGGTGGCGTCTAGGGCACTGTGCCCCACTGAGGTCCCTGTCCTCCCCAGGCTCCACCCCCAAAACCCCCAGGAGTTCTTCCGCCCGGATCGGGCAACCCTACCCTCCTTCCCCTGCCGGGGGCCGGGGAGAACCTGGAAACCCTGCGTGCGGGCTAGGTCCCCTTCGATCGCAAACCGCTGGGAGGTTCCACAAGACATCAGGAGGCTTCAAGTTCCGGGTTGGGGACCAGCGTTCCCTCTAAGCTGAGTTAGTGTGAGCCAGCTCATGGTTTTCTAGCCTCCGGCTCACAAATTTTTGTCTTCGCTCAGGAAGGAGGGCTCCGGAGCAAACTAATTTATGCGGTAGCCAAATTGTTTGCTCACAACTTTAAGGCTAGTAGCTCACAAAGTAGAATTTTTGCTCACAAGACTTCACAGCTTAGAGGGAACATTGCTCCAGAGCAGTGTTCCCTCTAAGCTGTGGAGTCTTGTGAGCAAAAATTCCACTTTGTGAGCTACTTGCATTAAAGTTGCGAGCGAGCGATTTGGCTCCTGCGTAAATTAGTGTGCTCTGGAGCCCTCCTTCCTGAGCTAAGGCAAAAACGTGTGAGCCGG
>NW_015168828.1:2417-9429 GCF_001447785.1 Gekko japonicus
TCCTTTCCACACTTGGATCTCATCCCTGGTTTTATCAGAGTTCAGCTCGTGACACAATACCTTGCATTTATCCCTAGTTATAACAGCATCTGTTGATCCCGGGACAAGTGTGGGGCAAAACCGGGGTGACCTCAATGTAATGTGAAAACAAAAAATACCCCGAGATAATTACAGGGGTGGATTCAAGTGCAGTATAGAACGTAAGTTCGGGGACAGGCTTGAACCAGGATTTAAGGTTGAGTGTGGAAAGGACCTAAATTTCAGGGCCGTTTCACACCTGATAGGTAAAGGTAAAGGTTCCCTTGCTCGAAAGCCTGTCAAGTCCAACTCTAGGGTTGCGGTGCTCATCTCCGTTTCCAAGCCGAAGAGCCAGCGCTGTCCGAAGACGTTTCCGTGGTCATGTGGCCGGCATGACTAAACACCAAGGCGCACGGAACGCTGTTACCTTTCCACCAAAGTGGTATTTATCTACTTGCAATTTCTTGTTTTCGAACTGCTAGGTTGGCAGGAGCTGGAACGAGAGACGGGAGCTCACTCCGTCATGTGGCACCCGGGTCTTGAACTGCTGAACTACCGACCTTCCACAGCCTGCAGTTCAGCGTCTTAACCACTTGAGCCACCGCAGCTCCTTTCACACCTGATACATAAAGACAATTCTTCGACCTTCCCAGCTTCCCTTCACTGTCCGAGAACCACTGTATGGACTGGTAACTTCCACTTCAATGTATCTGAAGAAGTGTGCACGCTACACAAAAGCTGATACCTTGAATAAAATTATTTTGGTCTTCAAGGGGCCCGCTGAACTACGACTTGGTTCTGCCGCTTCTGAGCAATGTGGCTACCGGCTTGAGTCTGCTCTAAACCAAGACACCCAGCTGGAGAAGACTGGAGCAAGACTCCCACCTAGTGGTTAAACGGCAGAAGTGCAACCCTGCTTGTTTATTTACTTCGTTTATACCCCCACCATTCTCCGTGGTAAGATGACCAATATACTTATCAAAATAACCTTGTAGATACACAAATGCAAGACTTCAATGCTATTGTGCAGTAGCTCAGACTAGAAGAAGAGGAGGAGGAGGAGATTGGATTTATACCCCGCCCTTCACTCGCAGTCTCAGAGCGGTTTACAATCCCCTTCCCCTTCCCCCAACAGGCACCCTGTGAGGTAGGTGGGGCTGAGAGAGCTCTTTTGAGAACTGTCCTTGAGAGAACAGCTCTGACCAGAACTATGGCTTGCCCGAGGTCATCCAGCAGGTGCAAGAGGAGGAGGAGTGGGGAATCAAGGAGAAGAAGAAGGAAGGAGATTGGATGTGTACCCCGCCCTTCCCTACCCAAGGGAGTCTCAGAGCGGCTTACAAACTCCTTTCCCTTCCCCTCCCCACAACAGACACCCTGCGAGGTAGGTGGGGCTGAGAGAACTCTGACAGAAACTGCTCTTTTTCAAGGACAGCTCTTGTCAGAATTATGGCTTGCCCAATTCTGAGCGAGCGATTTGGCTGCTGCAGAAATCAGTTTGCTCTGGAGCCCTCCTTCCTGAGCGAAAACAAAAAAGTGTGAGCCAGAGGCTAAAAAACTGTGAGCTAGCTCACACTCACTCAGCTTAGAGGGGACACTGCTCCAGAGCAAGCTAATTGATGCAGCAGCCAAATCGCTCCCTCACCACTTTAATGCCAGCTGCTCACCAAGTAGAATTTTTGCTCACAAGACTCCCACAGCGTAGCGGGAACATTGTTTGTGAGGCCTCTAAAGATGAAAGTCACGTGTCTGGTGCCGAATGCACCTCTGCTGAAGTAGAACATCTTCCAATTTAGGTCCAAAAGGCACCTGTGTGGCTATCGAAGTCAGAACTAGAGTGTCCTCTAGCCGATAGCAGTGGAATCACAACTGATCTCTAGTTTCTAGAGATCAGTTCCCCTGGACGAAATGGCAGCATTGTAGGGTGGATTCTGTGGCACGATACCCTGCGGAGACCCTTCCTCCCCCCCAAACTCCGCCCTCCCCAGGCTCCTCCCCCCAGACCTCCAGGGCCCCCCCAAACTGGAGCTGGCACCCCAACCAACTAGTATAAAGCTGAGCGGTGTTTGCAGAAATCTTCTGGCATCTACCCGCTAAGCGTGACTGCGCCTAATTTGTGATCCATCTGTGACTCACAGTCCCCAAAGCCGGACTGAGCAGGTCGGCCTCTCCCGGGCTTTTGTTTGCTTTCTCAATTCGGCCCCCGGGCAGCTGGATCCTTTTGTCTGGGTATGAAAAGCCCCTTCAGCCCCCCCCCCCCCAGGGTGTCCAGAGGACATCTGGCAACTCGGTTTTCGGGGTGGGTGGGGGGAAGAGCAAACTTCTTTGCATAGCTTTTGAGGCAGCCCGGAGGCCCCAGAAATGTGCAGGAGGGGGTAAGCACAGCTTTGGGGGGGGGGGCTGTTTCAGGCTGCCTAGCAACAGATTTTTTGGCCTGCGGTCAGTGTGAAGCAATGAAGAGGCCTCAAAGGGTCCCTTTCTGCAGGCTGGGGTGGCGAACTCATTTGTTAGGGGGGCCGGATCTGACATAAATGAGACCTTGTCCGGCCGGGCCACGTGTGTCATAAAAGGTAATGCCAGGTCTAGCGGAGAGATAAACTTCACAGAGGACACAAACACAATTAAAGATTTTTTTTACTTAAAATAAAAAAAACATGCTTAAAACATCAGCACTCTTGCAATATTTTATTTCTTTAACAGTGCCTGATCACTGACAACCCTTGCTCTGAATTATTGCATCGAAATGTCTGTGCTGTTGCAATCTCGAGTCTGCTGTTCAGGTGTGTATCTGAGCTGGAAACCTATGATGATGCAGCAGCAGAACTGGAAGAAGAAGAAGAGATTGGATTTATACCCCGCCCTTCACTACCCAAGAAAGTCTCAGAGTGGCTTACAAACTCCTTTCCCTTCCCCTCCCCACAACAGACACCCTGTGAGGTAGAAGAAGAAGAAGAAGAAGAAGAGATTAGATTTATACCCCGCCCTTCACTACCCAAAGCAGTCTCAGAGTGGCTTACAAACTCCTTTCCCTTCCCCTCCCCACAACAGACACCCTGTGAGGTAGAAGAAGAAGAAGAAGAGATTAGATTTATATCCCGCCCTTCACTACCCAAAGCAGTCTCAGAGTGGCTTACAGACTCCTTTCCCTTCCCCTCCCCACAACAGACACCCTGTGAGGTAGGTGGGGCTGAGAGAACTCTTGACAGAAACTGCTCTTTCTCAAGGACAGCTCTTATCAGAACTACGGCTTGCCCAAGGTCATCCAGCCAGGTGCAAGTGGAGGAGTGGGGAATCAAACCCGGTTCTCCCAGATTAGAGTCCGCGGACTTAACCACTACACCAAACTGGAAGGAGAAGCAGAAGACAGCCAGTTCCACTGCGGGCCTGACAGAAGTCCTCCGGGGGCCTGATCCAGCCCCCAGGCCTCATGTTTGACACCCTTGGTCTAGCGTAAACTGGATCTGTTCCCCCCCCCCCCCGTGCATAGCAGCTATGGGCAGAAGAACCCTGATGAAGTAAGTTCCAGGTGGGCAGTGGTGTTGGTCTGACGCAGTAGAACAAATTTAGAGAGCCAGTCTGGTGTTCTGGTTAAGTGCGCAGACTCTACTCTGGGAGAACCAGGTTTGATTCCCCACTCCTCCACTTGCACCTGGCTGGATGACGTTGGGTAAGCCGTAGTTCTGATAAGAGCTGTCCTTGAAAAAGAACAGTTTCTGTCAGAGCTCTCTCAGCCCCGCCTACCTCACAGGGTGTCTGTTGTGGGGAGGGGAAGGGAAAGGAGTTTGTAAGCCGCTCTGAGACTCCTTTGGGTAGTGAAGGGCAGGGTAGAAATCCAATCTCTTCTTCTTCTACCTCACAGGGTGCCTGTTGTGGGGAGGGGAAGGGAAAGGAGATTGTAAACCGCTCTGAGACTCCTTTGGGCAATGTTCCCTCTAAGCTGTGGAGTCTTGTGAGCAAAAATTCTACTTTGTGAGCTGCTGGCATTAAAGTTGTGAGCGATCTATTTGGCTACTGTGTAAATGAGTTTGCTCTGGAGCCATCCTTCCTGAGCTAAGACAAAAATGTGTGAGCCGGAGGCTAATAAACTGTGAGCTAGCTCACACTAACTCAGCTTAGCGGGAACACTGCCTTTGGGTAGTGAAGGGCGGGGTACAAATCCAATCTCTTCTCTTCCTCCTCCTCTTCTTCTTCCGGTGGCACCTTTAAGACCAACAAAGGTTTATTCAAGGTATGACCTTTCGTGTGCACGCACACGTTTCCAAGTTCATTGGAATGGAAGGTAGAATTCAAACTCATAGACAGAGGCTGAGCAGCCAATTAACATGTGTCATGATGAAGATGCTTTAAGATATGCAAGGGAAAGGGAAAGGTTCCCTTGCTCGAAAGCCAGTCGAGTCCGACTCTAGGGTTGCGGTGCTCATCTCCGTTTCAAAGCCAAAGAGCCAGCGCTGTCCGAAGACGTTTCCGTGGTCATGTGGCCGGCATGACTAAACACCAAGGCGCACGGAACTAAACACCAAGGCGCACAGAACGCTGTTACCTTCCCACCCTATTGATCTACTTGCAATGTCTTGCTTTGGAACTGCTAGGTTGGCAGGAGCTGGGACCAGAGACGGGAGCTCACTCCGTCACGCAGCACACTTGGGTCTCAAACTTCTGAACTACCGACCTTCCACAGCCTGCAGTTCAGCGTCTTAACCACTTGAGCCACCGCAACTCAATAAATAACTAAATAACTAAATAACTAAATAACAAGCTGAGGTTATAAGGCCAACAGTCGTTTTGATTTAATTAAGGGGGGAGAAAGGACAGCAAAGCAATAAAGATGTCAAAAGAGGGGATAAGTGTAAAGGCATCTTTTCTAATTGTAGGAAGTAAATTGAGACAATGAAGCAAAACGTTCTACCAAAGTCTGGCGCGAGTGGTTTTCCATGCCCATACTCTGTGCGGGAGCCAGCTCAGCTTAAGAAAGACAGGGTGCTTGTGCGGAAATTAGAGTTGCCAACCAACGCTCCCTCTAAGCTGTGGAATCTTGTGAGCAAAAAATTCTACTTTGTGAGCTACGGGCATTAAAGTGGTGAGCCAGCCATTTGGCTGCTGCATCAATGAGTTTGCTCTGGAGCCGTCTTTCCTGAGCGAAGGCAAAAATGCATGAGCACGAGACGCAAAAATGCATGAGCCGGAGACTAAAAAACTGAGCTAGCTCGCACTCGCTCAGCTTAGAGGGAACACTGTTGCCAACCTCCAGGCAGAGACACAAGCGGACCAACGGTGTAAATGGTAGAAAATACTAACACTAAAGCACCGTGTAACAATAACAACAAATGTAATCTCAAATGAGAAGGGAGCCCTCACTGGAGAAGACCCTGATGCTGGGAAAGATTGAAGGTCAAAGAAGACAGGGACGGCAAAGGATGAGATGGTTAGACAGTGTCATAGATGCAATGAACATGAAATTGAGCCAACTTCAGAGGACGGCGGAAGACAGGAGGTCCTGGCGTGATCTGGTCCATGGGGTCGCAAAGAGTCGGACTCGACTGTGCGACTGAACAACAACAACAAAAAATCTCAAATCAACTCAAAAATGTGTGTTTTCCCCCTTTATTCCAATATAGTGGAATTTACGATGCCCATTTATTTCATCACAATCACAATGTAAATAAAGTACAAGACATCCAAAAGCAGTGGTCATTTCCTGCAGGAGCGCACAGGAGCGGAGCTCCGGCAGTAAAGAGCCCAGGGGGCGGGCACATGCAACAAGCCCCACCCCCTGCTCCCAGCAGCCCTCAGTCAGAGCAAGAAGCAGCCAGGTAAGTTGCAGAGCGCCCCCATAAATAGCAATCCAAAATAGTCTAGTGGCACCTTTAAGACCAGGTTTTATTCAGGTACAAGCTCTCCCTCCTCTGCGAGGACAGATCTGCACCCCCCCCCCAATAGCTAGCAATCCAAAACAGTCCAGTGGAGTCTGAGCGGTGGGTGTTGCCTCCTGACACACTTCCAGTGATGTCAGTGGGTGTGGCATATGCAAATAGGTTATGCTAATGAGTTATGCTAATGAGCTCCTGCACCTCTTTTTCTACGAAATGACCCCTGTCCAAAAGTATTCGGAAATTACGTTTGCCCCATAGGGTTAGAAGATGATATAGTTGCGCCTTGGTGTTTAGTCACACCGGCCACATGACCACGGAGACGTCTTCGGACAGCGCTGGCTCTTTGGCTTTGAAACGGAGATGAGCACCGCAACCCTAGAGTCGGACTCGACTGGCTTTTGAGCAAGGGAGACCTTTACCTTTACAATAAATTAGCATAATCAATACTATTATATCGGAATAGGGAAAAAACACAATTTTTGAGTTGATTTAAGATTACGTTGTTATTGTTGCAGGGTGCTTTAGTGTTAGTATTTTCAACCTCCAGGTGGGACTACAAATTACAATTACAGAGGATGGAAATGGGGGAAATGGGGGACCTTGGAAGTTGGACTCCATGGCATTATACCCGGCTGAGGTCCCTCTCCGCCCCAAACACTATCCTCCCCAGACTCCGCCCCCCAAATCACCAGGAATTTCGCAGCCTGGAGTTGGCACCCCTAAGATGCCGCACAGTCTTGGCCCAGGAAGCGGCCCAGTTTAAGCGAGACACTGTGCGTGCCAAGAATGCTTGTGGGAATGGGTTGCCAGCTCCCGTTTTGGGAAATCCCTGGACGTTTTGGGGGGGCGGAGCCAGGGGAGGGCGGGGCTTTGGTGAGGGGAGGAGCCTCAGCGACGTATCCCGCCCTAGAGCCCACCTCCCAAGGCGGCCATCTCCTCCAAGGGAGCTGACCTCTGTAACCAGGAGACCAGTTGCAATTCCGGGAGATCTCCCGCTACCGCCTGGAGAATGGCACCCTATGCAGAACAGCTGCTTTGCGCGGGAAGCAGCCCGGGTCCAACGGGACGCCCAAGCGGGATGCAAACTGCAAATCTTCGCCCACTCTAGTAGGGGGCGCAGGAATCGA
>NW_015168828.1:9516-11719 GCF_001447785.1 Gekko japonicus
GGGGCTCGGGCGCGCGAGGCACCCCCCCCCCCCCGTCTTCTTGAGCCGGGGGAGATTCCTCCCCCCTTTTCCAAAAAAGCCCAGCTAAAGGCACGCCCCCTCCTCCCTCCCCAGCGCGGGACTCCACATTCCAAGCAAGCGCGACAACAAACAGCCGAGGCGCGCCCTGATTGGCTGAGACGGGCCCTCCGATGTATCCATTCCAGCTTCCGAGAGCGCCGATTGGTCGGAGCGCCTGGCCTGCGGGAGGGAAAGGGGGAGAAGCGAACGTTCGATTTGCTTTTTTTTTTGTTGCAGCTGCTGCAATTTCGGAGAAGGGCGCGGGGGGATCTGGGGGGGGGATCTGGGTGGGCGAGCGGAGGATCCCGTCTTCCCCCTTTTGGGTGCCGCGGCGAGGTAGGTCCTGCTTCCTTTCTTCCTCGGGGCGGGGTCTGGATGGGCTGGCTCTGCTTTCGGGGGAGCCAGCGCCCGGATGCTGGAGAGATCAGGATCAGGCCCAGAAATCTGGGTGTGTAGGTTGTGTGTGTGTGTGTTGCATGCTTAGTGGTGCCGGCAGCCTGGTTTGTAGGCGGAAAGCGGCTGGCAGCGACCCTCCGGTCCACTGAACTGGGAAATCTCTTCTCTCCCCTCTTTCATTTTCTTGGCCTCTCTGTTGTAGGAAACAAAGCCGCGCATTCAAAGTGTTGCGGGGCGGCCAGGCAGGCTGGGTTGGGATCTCCCTGGCTAAAAGCCCTCGAGGGGCTCCCGCGATCAGCTGTCGAGCCGAATCCTGCTGTGGCAAGAAGATCTGACCCGAAGCAATGTTCCCTCTAAGCTGAGTTGCTGTGGGCCGGCTCACCGTTCTTTAGCCTCCGGCTCACGCGTTTTTGTCTCGGCTCAGGAAGGACGGCTCCGGGGCCAGCTAATTCATGCAGTCGCCAAATGGCCCGCTCACAACGTTCATGCCAGGAGCTCGCAAAGTAGAATTCTTGCTCACAAGGCTCCACAGCTTAGAGGGAGCATTGGACCCAAGGACGCCCCCCCCTGCCCCAATTGTCGCCCCTTTAAAGCATCCGCGCATCCCAGTGAAATTGACAAGGCCCACAGTTGTGTAGTAGGCATTTGTCGTCTCTTACCCGTTTTCTTCCTCCGCCTGCACTTGGAATGGGGGTTAAAGCCCTTGGAATGAGCCTTTCCCAGGCTTAATCTTCCCGCTAGGACCAGGGTCGTTTAAATAGAAAGCAAAAGCTCTCCAGAAATGCTAGGGCAACGCCACCCCCGCCCCCTTAGGGATTGAGAAAGTGTGTCGTGGAGGCTTTACCATCTGTTGCATTTCATAAAAGGTAGGTTCCCTCTAAACTGAGTTAGTGTGAGCTAGCTCACAGGTTTTTAGCCTCCGGCTCACACATTTTTGCCTTCGCTCAGGAAGGATGGCTCCAGAGAAAACTAATTGATGCAGTAGCCAAATTGCTCGCTCAGAACTTTAATGCCAGGAGTTCACAAAGTAGAATTGTTGCTCGCAAGACTCCACAGCTTAGAGGGAGCATTGGTAGGATCCAGGTTTTATTGCCAAAAGCGATGCACACCCTCAATTTCTACACAATCTGAGGCTGGTCAGACATCTAAGTATGAGGGGTTTTTTTCCAGCCAAAGGAATTAAAGCCGATTCAGATGGGTAGCGTGTTGGTCTGAAGCAACAACAGAACAAGGTTGGAGTTCTTGAAGACCGACAAAGTTTAATTCTGGGTATAAGCTTTTGTGTGCACGCACATGGCAGAAGTGTGAAGAAGTAAGTGCGTGCACACGAAAGGGTGAGCAGTTCCAAATATAACCAAAGTTCCAAATATGTAGTCTGAAGAAGTGTGCCTGCACTCGAAAGCTAATACCCAGAATTAAACTTTGTTGATCTTAAAGGTGTCCCTGGAGTCCGGACTTCAACTGTGTTCTGGAACAAAGCAGATGTATTTGTTGTCTGTGGGGGTAAAATGCTGTCAAATTGCAAGTGACTTACGGTGACCCCAAGCAAGGGCCTTCCAAGGCAAGAGAGAAGCAGAGGTGGTTGGCCATTGCCTTCCTCTGCAGAGCCTTCCTTGGTGGTCTCCCTTCCAAGTACTGACTTAAAGGTGACCCCAGCAAGGGGCTTCCAAGGCAAGAGAGAAGCAGAGGTGATTGGCCATTGCCTTCCTCTGCAGAGCCTTCCTTGGTGGTTTCCCTTCTAAGTACT
>NW_015168828.1:13139-16685 GCF_001447785.1 Gekko japonicus
GAGTTCCTCTGGACGGCCAACAACAGGGCAGAGAGGCCGAGGCCTTCATAAGAACATAAGAAGAGTCCTGCTGGATCAGACCAGGGGTCCATCTAGTCCAGCCTCCTGTCTCACACAGTGGCCAACAGAGTTCCTCTGGACGGCCAACAACAGGGCAGAGAGGCTGAGGCCTTCCTAAGAACATAAGAAGAGCCCTGCTGGATCAGACCAGGGGTCCATTTAGTGGTTTATAGCAAGCTAAGCTATAAGAAGAGCCCTGCTGGATCAGACCAGGCATCCATCTAGTCCAGCAACCTGTCTCACACAGTGGCCAACCAGTTCCTCTGGAGGGCCAACAACAGGGCAGATAGGCCAAGGCCTTCATAAGAACATAAGAAGAGCCCTGCTGGATCAGACCAGGGGTCCCTCTAGTCCAGCATCCTGCCTCACACAGTGGCCAGCCAGTTCCTCCGGATGGCCAATAACAGGGCATGGAGGCCGAGGCCTTCCCTTAATGTTGCCTCCTGGCTCTGGGATTCAGAGGTTTGATGCAACACTTTGCAGTTAAGAACATAAGAGACGCCAATGTTGGATCAGGCCAAAGGCCCATCCAGCCCAACACCCTGTGTCACACAGTGGCCAAAAATACCAGGTGCCATCAGGAGGTCCACCAGTGGGGCCAGTTCTGTCTTTCAGTTATTTCATGAAAGCTTCCCATCAACTTTTTTGTTCGTATCTCACAGATGGCAAAAACTCAGGTACATGTGCTAAGGATGCAGCAGTTTGCAGTCCTGTCTCTCAATGATCGGGTGTGCCCACTACGGCTGGATCAAAAACTAAAGCATTTATAATTCTGAATTCTATAACTATGCCAAATGATACTGCTTTTGTATGCTAGGGAAGAGACACATTGTGCATTTTATGCTGTTGAAGCAGTGAAATAAGTTTAGTCTTGATCAGAAAGTCTTGCATCTATTTCAATATTACCCCAGATATCTGTTTTTCCTCTTGGGGGGGGGAGATGTTTGGTTTTCCCCCTCCCCCCCGGCTTTGAAATCTCTGCAGACTTTACCTGTCTAATGTCCTGTGTGCTGAACTTGCATACAAGTGCGTGCACACTTCTTCAGATACACTGGATCTGAGTAAAGTTTGAGTCCAGTTGCATCTTTAAGACCCACAATGTTTAATTCTGGGTATAAATTCTGTGTCTAAGCACACTTCTTCAGATACAGTGTTCATGCACACAAAAGCTTATACCCAGAATTAAACTTTGTTAGCCTTAAAGGTGCCACTGGACTCAACCTTGTTCTGTTGCTTCAAACCAACACAGCTTACCCCACCTGAATCTATTGAATCTGAATGTATCTGAAGAAGATGGAGCAGATCTATTCTCTCTTGCTCCGGATTACAAGACTAGATCTAATGGGTGGAAATGACAAGGGAGTCGTTACCCGCTAAATATCAGGAGAAACTTCCTAACTGTAAGAGTGGTTGAGCAGTGGAACAGACTGCCTCGGGAGGGGGTGGATGCTCCTTCGCGGGACGTTTTCAGGCGGCGGCTGGACGACCATCTTTCGGGTATGTTGTAGGGCTATCTTTCGGCTGTGCTCCTGCAGAGTGCGGGGGGTTGGACTAGATGACCTGCAAGGTCCCTTCCAACTCTGACATTCTGGGTGCGTTCAGGCGGGGCGTTTCAGCCGGCATAAACTGTACCAGTTGGAACCGGTGCAGTTTATTCCGGCTGAAACGCGATCACACTTACCTCCTGTCTGCGGAGCCCATCGCTGTATGCCCGTTTCACACACAGCTGGTGTCGGCGTGTTTTTTTTTAAACACAGTTTGCGCATGCGCATAGGCAGCCATCCACAGAATGGCGATCTTCACGCATGCGCAAAACACCCCGTCTTACATTTAAAGTTTAAAAGTAAGGACTTACCTTTAAAGTTTAAAGAGCAAAGTGGCCTCCCTGAGGTCCCGGACTCCTCTAAAAGTTAAACTAAGGACCTTTTCTTTTTTTTTAAAATAAACGCTGGGGCGAAGCTTCGCCCAAGCGCATTTCGCCGACCTTAAAAAAAAAAAAGGTGGGCGAAAATCGGAAGCCTCGGGCTTCTGAACGGAAGTGGCTCTACAACGTTGGAGAGCGATTACAACCGTTGCACTCAGGATACCACCACTTGGGGACCGAGTGGCAGAATACAACGGTTTAAAGGTCTTTGCTATGGTTAGGGACGGAAGGCAGATGTTTGCCGTGTGAACGCCGGTAAGTACACCGATTCCAACCGGCACCTATACCGTTGCAAATGCCCCGTCTGAACGCACCTAAGTGTGTGTGCACACGAAAGCTTATACCCCGAATTACACTTTGTTGGTCTTAAAAGTGCCACTAAAAGAACAGCTCTTTGTTTATTGTCTAATAAAACAATAGTCTGGACAGCGCCTTTGTACACGGCCTTTCAGTACGCAGTTTGGGGCTAATTCTTGTGTTGTGTCGCCACATGATTTGTGTGAGGCGGTAACGGCCCTCGCTAAAGGACCTCACTTTATTATCTGTACATGGAGGGGTGATCCGGTATCAGAGGGAACTGCAGGTTGCCGAATCCCAGTTAGCCTTATTCAGCCTCTCAGGCCTGAACAATATGCTTATTATCCGAGTGCTATAAAATTTATGAAGCATTTAATATGTCTCGTGCTTTCTCGTACTGGGACTTGGGAACGGCAGCTCTTTCCTGCCGCTCTGTTATTTCCGTGGAATGTGCGGCGCGCCACGGTGTTCGAGTCCTGATAGAAACTCTTCTGTTTCGAGGTTGGTTTGTTCCCGGTGAGTAAAGTGCTATCCGTTTGGGACCTGGCGGTGTTTGACATCATCTGAGGACAGTTCAGAGTAATTTATTATGATTAGAAGAAGAGGAGGAGATTGGATTTATACTCCACCCTTCAGTACCCAAAGGAGTCTCAGAGCGACTTAGAATCTCCTTTCCCTTCCCCTCCCCACAACGGACACCCTGTGAGGTAGGTGGGGCTGAGAGAGCAGTCACTGCCCCAGACAGAGTGTTCAATCTACAAGAACATAAGAGAAGCCATGTTGGATCAGGCCAGTGACTCATCCAGTCCTATTTATTTATTTATTTTATTTTATTTATACCCCGCCCTCCCCGCATTTGCGGGCTCAGGGCGGCTTACAACAATAGGCACGTAGTGCGATAAAACAACAATAAAACAATTTAAAACACTTAATACATGGGCTACGCCCAAGGATCCCACGTGACTCAAACCCTCTCTCCCTATTGCACAACCCCAGGGGAGGTTACTGTGGCCTCCTGATGTTATTGCCACCTTGGCTTCCGGTGGCGCTGTAACAGGCCCCATTGGTGGTAGTGGTGGCGGCGGCGGCTCCTATTCGAAAGCCTGGCGGAAGAGCTCCGTCTTGCAGGCCCTGCGGAACTGCAGCAGGTCCCGCAGGGCCCTGATCTCCTCTGGGAGCTCATTCCACCAGATAGGAGCCGCCACCGAAAAGGACCTAGCCCTAGTGGCCACAAGCCTGGCCTCTTTCGGGCCCGGGATCGCGAG
>NW_015168828.1:17022-29396 GCF_001447785.1 Gekko japonicus
GAGCATCACCGCCCCAGACATAAGAACATAAGAGTAGCCATGTTGGATCAGGCCAGTGGCCCCTCCAGTCCAACACTCTGTATCACATAGTGGCCAAAACCCAGGGTCCATCAGGAGGTCCACCAGCGAGGCCAGAACTCCAGAGGCCCTCCCACTGTGGCCCCCCCAAGCACTAAGAATACAGAGCATCACTGCCCCAGAAGGAGTGTTCCCTCTATACCTTGAGGCTAATAGCTGCTCATTGACCTCTGCTCCGTATGTTTATCCAACCCCCTCTTGGAGTTGTCTGTCCTTGTAGCTGCCCCCACCTCCTGTGGCAGCGCATTCCACGTGACTTCCTTGGCGGTCTCCCTTCCAAGTACTGACCCTGCTTAGCTTCCGGGATCTGACGAGACCAGGTCACCTTCTCTCCCCATCACCCATCACCTGATCCTTTTAACTAGAGATGCTGGGAACTGAACCAGGGGCCTTCTACCTGCCGAGCAGATGCTCTACCGCTGAGCCACGTCCCCAGTCTTGAAGGGGCCGCCGACCCCCTGTTTTATTTCGCAGCTACGGACAAACATGGCTAGCCATCCGGAATTATCCTGCTTCCAGTGATCTGAGTTTGTTTATAAGGTTGCTTGATGCGACTCAAGAGGCCTGCTGTCCGGGGGCACTTGATGTGGATCATGTTCACTCGCTTCTGTCACAAGCTTTGACTCGATACACTTAAGAATAAAAATAGAATGACAGTCTGGGCCCACAGATTGTGTTGATGGGGGCCTCGGGTACAACAGCTGGTCATTCTTCGGGACAAGCTAGGATGGGTGTGGATCTTTCTGGGGGTTTTAGAGGGAACGGCCGTGCCGCGAGGCCTGATTTGGACTGAGGTGATGGTGTATACACAGAGGTGGGGAGGGAGACGGGGGTTAATGTGAGGTATTTCATGGTAAAAAAGCAGAGATAACCAATGGAGCAGAACACTTGTATGCAGGGGTCATTTCGTAGAAAAAGAGGTGCAGAAGCTCATTAGCAAAAATTATTAGCATAACTTATTAGCATATGCCACACCCCCTGACATCACTGGAAGTGTGTCAGAAGGCAACACCCACCACTCAGGCTCCATTGGACTGTTAGAAACTTAGACTGTAAAAGCTGGCACCTGGGTGCAGGTAAGATGAGTCATCGGGTTAAGGCTATTGTCTCTTAATGGCCCTAGCCGGCTTGCTGATGGTTGAGCGATTGGTTGCCAAGGAACTGTTATTAGAGTCTCAGAGCTACGGGCAGCTTTGCAGGTTTGGAGGGGGGGGGGTTGCCTACACGTGCTGGAAGAAACTCCTAATGGCGTCTGGAGTTCTCTGTCCTCATGTTTTTTCATGGCATGGCGTCTGAGGCTGTGTACAGGCTTATGGGACTGCTTCATCTCACAGCAGGTGAGATGTCTGATGACTCTGGACTAACACTGTGGCAGCAACACTAAAGGAAGGTGTCCCTCTTTCAGGTGTGCAGTCTTAACAGGTATTCCCAGGTCTCCATGTTATACAGTCCCTTTGCACAGTCCACACAGTTCATAAAAACACATCGATAGGCTTGCCTGGCAACACCGGGCCGCATGTTTGACACTCATGGTCTATGGTCTAAACCATGTGTGTTAGCCCCAGGGGAGAGTTAGAACAAAGAGCAATAAACTTTCTAAGACTCCACCCCTGGGACATCTTCTGATCTATTGGTTACCCAGTTGGAGAATCCCAAACCTAACTATTCATTTTAGCACCTTCCCCTGGCAGCAAGTGCGTGCAAAATCTGCGATTGGGTCTCTCACTAAACAGCCAGGATTTCAGCATGCCTAAAGAAAGCAAGAAATAGCAAGTAGATAAATAGGTACCACTTTGGTGGGAAGGTCACAGCGTTCCGTGCGCCTTGGTGTTTAGTCATGCCGGCCACATGACCACAGAAATGTCTTCAGACAGCGCTGGCTCTTCGGCTTTAAAACGGAGATGAGCACCGCAACCCTAGAGTCGGATTTGACTGGCTTTCGAGCAAGGGAACCTTTACCTTTAAACAAACATGTAAATTCTTCCATGACTTCAGGGAGAGAATTTGCAAAATCCAACAGTTAACCTGTCTCCTTACCAACGCTCCCTCCAAGCTGTGGAGTCTGCATTATCAGTTGCAATTCAGCAGTCTTTCGGAGACAAATATAGGACAAGCTATATGACAGATGGACTCACATTTTAGCCATGTCTGAAGAAGTGAGCAGTGACTCACAAAAGCTCACACCCTGCCACAAATTCTGTTAGTCTTTACGGTTCTACTGGGCTCTTGCTCTTTTCTACTGTATCTTCCCTGGTTTGCTTTTCTTTTCTTTTTGAGCTTATTTTCCTATGGGTTCCTTTGTTCTTTCCCTGTATGGAGGTCTCAACTGTTGGAAGCCGTTTCGTACAGGAAAGCGGAAGCAAAGCTTTTCCTGTCCTGTAGGGATACAATGGGCTGTGGCCCTCGGTAGGAAGGAACTCTGCGGGGTACGTTCCTGCCACAGGGAAGAGGGGAGGGGATTGGAAGGCCAGCTCTGGTAGGATGTTTTGTCCTCTGCTAAGATGACTTTAGGGAGCTGCGGTGGTTCAAGTGGTTGAGACGCTGAACTGCAGGCTGTGGAAGGTCGGTAGTTCAGCAGTTCGAGACCCGAGTGTGCCGCATGACGGAGTGAGCTCCCGTCTCTAGTTCCGGCTCCTGCCAACCTAGCAGTTCGAAAGCAAGAAATTGCAAGTAGATAAATAGATACCACTTCGGTGGGAAGGTAACAGCGCTCTGTGTGCCTTGGTGTTTAGTCATGCCGGCCACATGACCACGGAAACGTCTTCGGACAGCGCTGGCTCTTCGGCTTGGAAACGGAGATGAGCACCGCAACCCTCGAGTCGGACTCGACTGGCTTTCGAGCAAGGGGAACCTTTCCCTTTCCCTTTTTAAGATGACTTTGCGAAGGTGTCTGTGAGCAGATCCAGGAGGGGTGGACTTGATTGCGTGGATTTCCCAAGGATGAACCTGTGAGTGGTGTTTGTTCCGGAGGCAATCCGAGGGAGAAGGGCCCGGTAGCGAGTCATGTTTATGATCTATTCAGGGGCGCAGCACTGAGACATTATCATACTACAAAAATACGACTTCCAGCATAATTGGAGGGGCCAACTCCGTGTTGGGAAATTCCTGGAGATTTTCCGGGGTTCGTAGCCTGGGAAGGACAGGGTGTGGAGAAGAAAGTCACCAGGGGGTAATTTCAGAAAGTTCTTCCCTTGAAGCTGCTGTTTTCTCCAGGCGAGCTGATCTGTCACCTGGGAATCAGTTGCATTTCCAGGAAATCTCCAGGTCCCAGGTGGGGGGAAAAAACCCTTTCTGTTTTGCCTTGGGGCAGGGGATGGAGATTTTGGGGGTAAAACCGAAATAGATGCAATTCCTACTTTCCTATCAGACCTAAACTGATTTAACAGATTGAACCATGTAAATCACATTAATGACTTAGCATATAAACAGCTGAGCAGCAGGATACAGTTTTATTTACGGCCGGAGCCAGCAGTCGGCATTTGAAACAGGACAAACTCAGTAGTAAAAAGCACCTATGAATAAAGGTAAAAAGGCTTAACAGAACAGTAAAATGCATTATAAAGTACATAATAAACGCCTTAGAAGGTAGACGGTTAACAATATAAAACTATGCCATTTGGTTTAGGGATGGAATTTAAAAATGTATATATTTTCAGTTTTTGTATGAAAAATTGCCAGGATAACCCAGTTCTCGAAAAAGAGTTGGGAACTGGTGCACCCTATGCTACCTTAGGTAAATTCTCCTGAATTTAATAACTCTGGGGATGCAGTCTAATACACACTTGTTTGGAAGCAAATGCCACTGAAAATGGTACTACTTGCTTGCAAATGAACATGGCTCCCCAACATGGTGCCCGCCAAGCTTTTCAGAAAGTGTGTGGGGCCATTGTAAGGCAGGGTTTGTTGGTGGCTGCCCTCTTTCAAATGAAAGAGTTTTCAATGGCTTCCCTCCCCCTCTGCCTTTCTTTTATTTCTTTTCATTGCCCTACTGTGGCCCCGGTCACCCGGGCCGGATATCGTGGGAGGGGAGGCGTGGCTAATTGCCCTGGCGCAGTTTGATCCGCGATTACGCGATCAGACGCGCCGGCGGCACACCACGGGTCTGTCCCTCTGCGTCGGCGGGTAAACGAGGGTGGCGATAACACGATGATCCTGCAGCGCAGCAAAGAAGCGTCACGGCGTGATCACACCAGCAATGGCTAGGCGCCGCTGCCGTGACAAACGGGGTCATTTATTTGTTTTAAAGCCAAAACGGCACTTTCGCTTTCCTCTTTGTGCGCATGAGCCGTTGGGTGCTTGTGCGCATCTTGTGGAGACTTGAGGGGGAAAACCCTGTTTGCGAAGGGACATGGGCGGGCGCCGGATGCCACCACCGGAAACGCGATCAGACGCCCACCCTTGCCCCGCGGTTTTCGGAAACTAGTACCTCAGAGGTACTAGTTTTTAACTCCGCATCTTCGGCGCGAAGCCTCGGGCGAAGCCTCGGGTCCGCCACGGGAGCTCTACCCTTCCCAGATGTTGTGGTGTGATCACGCCCGGAAAATCCGCCTATCTTCCGTCTCTGTAGCGTGGCTAATGCTCCGTGTGACCGCAGCCTGTGATTCTTTTGCAAAGCAAGGAGGCTGGTATTGTACTTGGTTCCACCTCCTGAGGCAACCATTTTGGGGTGGCTCTCCCCACCAGTGCTCCCTCTACACTGTGGAATCCTGTGAGCAAAAATTCTACTTTGTGAGCTGCTGGCATTAAAGTTGTGAGCAGCTGATCGGGCTGCTGCTTAAATTTTGTTTGCTCTGGAGCCCTCCTTCCTGAGCTAAGACAAAAATGTGTGAGCCGGGGGCTAAAAAACTGTGAGCTAGCTCACACTAACTCAGCTTAGAGGGAACACTGCTCCCCCACCTCATCTCAAAATTGCAAAGGGGCCTGCAGATTCAGAAAGATTAGTAAAGGTAAAGGTTCCCTTGCTCGAAAGCCATTTGAATCCGACTCTAGGGTTGCGGTGCTCATCTCCGTTTCCAAGCCGAAGAGGCAGCGCTGTCTGAAGACGTTTCCGTGGTCATGTGGCCGGCATGACTAAACACCGAGGTGCACGGAACGCAGAAAGATTGGGGACCCTGAAATAATGGATCCACTTTTCAAATAGGTGCTTATTGAATGCTTGACTTGATGTTAAAATTGTGGCAAACAGTAATTACCTGCCGGTTTTAATTTCAGGTTGCGAGAACTGCATGTTTTGACCACTGATGGAGGAGAAACCCACTTTATAGATGGCACTGGATACAGAAAAATCTCCTCTTGATGCTCCATTGAGTGTGAGAGCCAAGGGCTATGGTAGGTGGAACTACAGTGAGATCGAGTGGGACGATCCCGAATTAGTGAGGAAGGTTCATCAGTTCTCTGATACGGTGGATGAAAAACCCTTGCCTGAAGGAACTGAGGGCAAAAAGCCCGTAGCTGTAAAAGGTGCCAGTCGCACCATTCCTGCCCTTTCCCCGAAGAATCCAAACCACCATAAAGCATCTTTAATGCCTCCTAACAGGTTTTGCGAGAGAAAAGCGAAATACGTGGAGAGAAAGCCGCTATTCAGCCAGACCGCTTGCGTCAACGATGTACTTCCTGATTTTAGCAGACTCGGTTTATACCCCAAAGACCAGCAGGTGAGTAAATCTTAAAACAGGAATATTTGGGCAGTGCCGCTAAAGTACGACTAAGGAGGAATATTCTCGAACTCTGTCACATAGTGCATGTAGCACTTAACATCAGGATAAACAGCTGAGCTTAATTTTCTGTGGACCGTTCGCTTTGTGCCCTATCTAGAAGGGTCCTAAATTTGGGAGTAGCCAAGTCTGAAAGGATAGCGTGCAATGTTTCCTCTAAGCTGAGTTAGTGTGAGCTAGCTCACAGTTTTCTAAGCCTCCGGCTCACACAATTTCGTCTTAGCTCAGGAAGGATGACTCCAGAGCAAACTAATTTATGCGGTAGCCAAATCGCTCGCTCACAACTTTAATGCCATGAGCTCACAAATCCCGACTCATAGAGGAGGAGGAGGAGATTGGATTTATACCCCGCCCTTCACTTGGAGTCTCAAAGTGGCTTACAAACTCCTTTCCCTTCCCCTCCCCATAACAGACACCCTGTGAGGTGGGTGGGGCTGAGAGAGCTCTGACACAAACTGCTCTTTTTCAAGGACAGCTGTGCCAGAGCTTGTGACTGACCCAAGGTCATCCAGCCAGGTGCAAGTGGAGAAGTGGGGAATCAAACCCGGTTCTCCCAGATTAGAGTCTGCACACTTAACCACTACACCAAACTGGCTCACTGGGTGACCTTGGGCCAGGCACATTTTCTCAACCTAACCTACCTCACATGGTTGTTGTGAGAGTAAAATGGAGAGGAGAATTATGTAAGCCATCTTGGGGTCTTCATTGGGGTATAAATGAAATAAATTCTGGATGAGCACTTCCAGAAGAAATTTTGGGGAAGCGTTTCCCACGAAGCTGCTGTATACTGGGTCAAACCACTGATCCATCGGTGTCTTCTGTCAGGCAGTGGCTCTTCAGGGTCTTAAGGAGAGGTCTTTCACGTTATGTGTTACCCGATCATCTTAAACTAGAGATGCCTGGGATTGAACCTGGGCCCTTTGGCATGCCGAGCAGAGGCTCTTCCACTGAGCCATGGCCACAACTCAATAAGAGATCAAAACAAGTCTGATGCACCTTTTGGAATGTGATCCTGGCTTAATCGTGAACTTTTCTTCTCCCATTCCTACCCCCCCCCCGGTTTCCTTTAAAATGTTGTTAATGGGACACTGATTCCTGAGGATAGGTAAAACAGATTATTGGATAGATGGATGAAATCTGTCTTTGTGAACGTGTTGCCTTTGAAAATCAGTAAACTCTGCAAATGGGAACAAAAGGATGGTCTGTTTTGCCGCATAACTTCCTGGAATTGTTCCTCCTTTGGAGAAGGGGGCGGGGAGAAACTGCGTTATCAGCTTGTATCTTAATAGGATATCAGCCACTGAGGCTTCTTGTTAAACTGTGTCCGAATATTCGCTTGATTCGGTGATTTCCGCGGATCGAAGGGATTTCAGCCTTTGGAGCTGAACGTCTCCACCTCTCTCCTCACTCTGCATCCTGAAATGCCATGTGGGGGAGAGGAGACATCCCCCCCTCCCCCAGAAACAACATGGGAGGGAGTCGGAGGTCTGCCGTAGGAGGGGGAAATGACCAAAAATAGCCTCCCCTTCCCGTTTGCGGAAATCTCTCCTATGGAGCCAGGACAGAAAATATGCCTTGTATGGAACCGTGTTACTGTGTTTGCTTAAGTTGTGAACATTGTTCCCTCTAAGCTGAGTCAGTGTGAGCTAGCTCCCAGTTTTTTAGCCTCCGGCTCACACGTTTTTGTCCTAGCTCAGGAAGGAGGGGCTCCAGAGCTGACTAATTTATGCAGCAGCCAAATCGCGCGCTCACAACTTTAATGCCAGTGGCTCACAAAGTAGGATTTTTGCTCACAAGACTCAACAGCATTGGTTGTGAATGCCGCCTAAAAGATACCTAAACGAAGCCGGCTTTACCAGTGGAACCAGTGTGGGGTAGTGGTTTAAAGTGTCAGACTAGGATACGGGAGACCCAGGTTCGAATCCCCCCTCTGCTATGGAATTTTGCTGGGTGGCCTTGGGCCAGTCACACACTCTCAGCCTAACCTACCCCGCAGGGTCGCTGTGAGGATAAAATGGAGGAGAGGAGAATGATATAAGCCGCTTTGGGTCCCCACTGGGGAGAATAGTGGAATATAAACGAAGTAAATAAATAAATACCCAAGTGAACGAGTCTGAATCTCGTTAGCCTCTTTGTGCTGACCTTGATAAAGTGTCTGTCTTGTTTCAACTGTTTTGCGCAGATAAAAACGGCCGAGTGCTCAAACTCTACACAGCTGCTTCCAGTTGCATCGGAACCCCCCGTGGTTCTTCCAAGGTCCCCCATGGATTCTAAAGGTTACAGCACCTCCGTTGAATCCCTCCATAGCCTTAAGGCTGACTGTAAGAGCCAGATAGCATTCCCATATTCATCCACTCCCAAACCTTTGCCTGGGAAAAGAGCGTCCCCTTTGGATGCCTCGATGCCGTTATTCCCGACAACTAGCCTGTCCCCCGAACTGTCTGAGGATAGTGATTTTGAGCAGCATGAACCGACAAGGCCGAAAAGCTACTTGGCCTCTGGGGCTCTTTCATCCTCTGAAGTGTTTCCTTCTTGGCGTCTGCACAGACTGTCTGACCCCAAAGACATCTCTGTGATGGGCACACGCAAGCAAATGACTGCGGATGGCTGTCCACCGACCGGGCAAGTAAGGAAGATGTCTTCCTTCCAGGCGGATTATTGGGCGTGTGCAATACCGGATTGCCTTCCGCCATCGCCAGACCGCCAGTCCCCCCACTGGGACCCCAATAAAGAGTACGAGGACTTGCTTGATTATACCTATCCGATCAGGCCGAAATACAAACTTGCCAAGGATCTCAAGTATGGAATACGTGATTCCTCCATCCACGATTCGGGGATCGACCTCGACAGCCTTTCCGTTTCACCCGAGAGTACCTTGAAGTCCACGAGTGTGCCGGGCCCAGAACATCGGACTACGGGGGACCAGACCGTGCAGAGTTTTCGGACCCCCTTGTCGAAAAAGCCCAAATGTTCGGCTCCAGTGTCTCACTACGGACTTTCTCCAATTGGGAAAGTATCCTTTGCAGATGGCAGTCCTATTGGTAGAACCATTTTTTCTAGCGAGCTGGCGCCGGGACCCAGTTCGTCTGATTCAACCAACATAGGGAAGCAACGCTGGGAGGCGAGATATAACAACTGTAATACAAGGGACACCAACGAGCATGACTGTGTGTTAAGGAGAGCAGCTGTCGGTACCTTCCTACGCTCCACAAGAATGTTGTCTTTACAGCCTGATTGTTGTAGTGACGAGGAGTATCTCCCCCTTCCGCCGCGACTCAAGGAGTTAGAGAGGTTGGCTCAGCAGCTGACGGATCTCTCGCTAATGATCAGGCAACCCGAAGAAGACGATGGCTTCCCATCTGTCGGCGGGAATGGAGAGCACCTCCCACTGGAGGTTTGTGGATGTGACGGCAGCCAGCAAGAAACAGACTGTTACTCTCGTCGTGCGGATAGCTCCCGGGAATGCAGTGAAGAGGACTTGCTGAGCAACCAGGGCTGTGAGGACTGTGCGAACGCGCACGGAGAGACTACCAGCACTGACGCGAGGGATTTTGTAGGGACAGAATGCTTCGAGACGGGAAGCGAGCGTGAGAAGGAGGAGGAGGGCTATGACAGGGACTCTCTTGCGCATCATATTAAGGTATGTTTTAGCATTCCTGTCAGAATCTTAACAGGTTCATACTCGTTGTATCTCACCGTGCTTGGATGGAAAGCGCTCTTGGGGGGGTACTGGTGGGGTTCTCATTTGTTACGATGTCTGGTGTTATCCTATCATTTATTTCAGGAGTCCCCAACATGATGCCCACGGGCAGGGCTATTTTGGGGCAGGAACGCACAGGAACGGAGTTCCGGCCGGCTCCCAAGTTGGCCACGCCCAGCAGGAACTCATTAGCATAATAGGCCACACCCAACGGCAGAAACTCATTAGGATTGGCTACATTAGGGGTGTGTGGCCTGACATGCAAAGGAGTTCCTGCTACAAAAAAAGCCCTGGGTTTTGACAACAAACAAGGTAAACAGAATAACAAGCAAAAGGTGGGTGCGGCTGGATGACCACACGTCTGGCAACATGGGGGTGTGGCCTAATGTGCTAATGAGCTATGCTCTCATGGGTGTGGCTGGATATGCTAATGAGTTTCTGTTGTTGGATGTGGCCTACTATGCTAATGAGTTCCTGCTGGGCTTTTTCTACAAAAAGAGCCCTGCCCTTGGGTGTCGTGGGATCCCCTAAACACCTTTCCTGATGCCCGCCAAGTATTTGTAATGAGTTACACCTTTAAGACCAACAACGTTTAATTCTGGGTATAAGCTTTCATATGAGTGCACACGTCTTCTAAGAGTCTGATTGTTATCTGAAGACGTAAGCTGATACCCAAAATTAAACTTTGCTGGCCTTAAAGGTGCCACCGGACTCAAACTTGACCCAGAGAACAGTCTGTGAGGAGCCAGGTTGAGCCAAAAAATTTAAAACAAAACAGCGTTAATTACAGATCTTGACAAATCCCAGGTGCGGGTTGCCGTGGCGCCTAGAAATGACATTGTAGCGCATAGTATTTTCAGCAGTGATTTTGCTTTGTGGTTTTTCCTATGGCGACGGCCAGGGTTACCCCTATATTTATATATATACAACAACGCTTTATCATATTATAGCTTGGCTAGAATTAGAAGACACTGCGAAGGGCTTCATAGACTCCGTGGTAGCCCTCCGAGAGAAAATATTGTCACTACGATATAAAAACCCACGGCAGCTGAAAAATGAGCCTGGGCCCTAAATTTTGGGTCTGGCTCCTAGAGCGGAAGAAAAATTTGTCAAGACCCAGTGTAATAGCTTTCATTCGGACCAACAAATATATCGCAAGTCCTTCCCGGAAACAGCATGTGCAACTTTTTGAGTTCTGTCTTTGTGGCCGAGGTCTTGTATTTGTGGCCTTAAAGTGGGAAACGGGTAGATCCGAGTTAGCAGCTTCACAGCCGAATCACGTCGTTGCTGATCAGTAGGGCTGGCAGACTCCAAGTAGCATCTGGATCTCTCCTCCTATTACCGTTGATCTCTGGGCGGCAAAGATCAGTTCTCCCGGAGAATATGGCTCCTTTGGAGGGGAGACTCTATGGCCTTATACCCTACTGAGGCCCCTCCCCTCCCCGGACCCCGCCCTCCCCAGGCTCCGCCCCCAAAATCTCCAGGTGTTTCCCATCCCAGAACAGGCAGCCCTGCTAATCGAGCTCCCTCCTTACGATCCATCTTCTAAGGTGTTTTGCTGTCGACTAGAAGAGCTGATCCGTTGGCTGCACAAGATAGCGGAAATCACCGACAACTGGATACCGCCCAGGCCCGATGTTGAAAGTGTGAAGGCGTCGTTACAAAGATACCTGGTAAATGGCCTCTTCTCCCCCCCACCCCTTTGGTGTAGTGGTTAAGTGCGCGGACTCTAGTCTGGGAGAACCGGGTTTGATTCCCCACTCCTTCATTTGCACCTGGCTGGATGACCTCAGGCAAGGCGTAGTTCTGATAAGAGCTGTCCTTGAAAAAGAGCCGTTTCTGTCAGAGCTCTCTCAGCCCCACCTGCCTCACAGGGTGTCTGTTGTGGGGAGGGGAAGGGAAAGGAGTTTGTACGCCGCTCTGAGACTCCCTTGGGTAGTGAAAAGCGGGGTATAAATCCAACCTCCTCCTCTTCTTAACGTAAGCGCGAGTAGCAGAAACGGTGCAGAGTTGTTTTCGTGTAATACAAAGAGGCGGGATTCATTAGAGAAATAATTATTTATTATTTCATTCGTTCATACCCCTCGCCTTTCTCCCCAGCGGGGACCGGAAGCGGCTTACCTCATTCCCCTCTCCTCCACTTTGTCCTCACAACGACCCTGTGGGGGAGGTCCGGCAGAGTGTGTGTAACTGACCCATCACAGTCATCCAACAAGCTTCCATTGCAGAGTGGAGATTTGAACCTGGATCCCCCAGATCTTACCCCAGGACTCCAACTGCCACACCACACTGGCTCTTGATGGGTTATATCTCGGGTTGCCAACTCCAGGTTGGGAAATACCTGGAGATTCGGAAGTGGAGACTGGGAAAGGTATAATGCTATAGAATCCCATCTTCCAAAGCAGCCGTTTTCTCCAGGGGGACTGATCTCTGCCGTCAGGAGATTGGTTGTAATTCTGGGGGAGCTCCAGGCCTCCAGGCTGGTGGTTGGCCACCCTAGTTACATGTCACCCGCTGTATGCCACTGGTCCTGGCATTGCTGCCTCTGTAGATGGTGGGGGATGGCGCTGATCATGACTTTTATCTGATTATGACCTTTATCCAGTCTGCTTTTCCTGGGCCCTTCTCCTGAGAGCCAGTTTGGTGTAGCGGTTAAGTGTAGTTTGGTGTAGTGGTTAAGGCTCTTAATCTGGGAGGACCAGGTTTGATTCTCCACTCCTCCACTTGCAGCTGCTGGATGACCTTGGGCAAGCCCAGGGGTCATTTTGTAGAAATAGAGGTGCAGGAGCTCATTAGCATAACTCATTAGCGTACCTTATTTGCATATGCCACACCCCCTGACATCACCGGAAGTGTGTCAGAAGGCAACACCCACCGCTCAG
>NW_015168828.1:29560-35490 GCF_001447785.1 Gekko japonicus
TTACCTGGCTGCTTCTTGCTCTGACTGAGGGCTGCTGGGAGCAGGGGGTGGGGCTTGTTGCATATGCCCGCCCCCTGGGCTCTTTACTGCCGGAGCGCCTCTCCTGTGCACTCCGGCAGGAAATAACCCCTGGCTCTGCCAGAGCTGTTCTTGAAAGAGCAGTCCTCGAAAGAGCTCTCTCAGCCCCACCTACCTCACAGGGTGCCTGTTGTGGGGAGGGGAAGGGAAAGGAGTTTGTAAGCCACTTTGAGTGAAGGGCGGGATATAAATTCAATCTCTTCTTCGTCTTCTGTATAATTTCATACATAAACATACATAGATCCTCTGTTTGGTGTAAAAGAACACCAGGGGATCTCAGCGATCACCTTGCAAATCAATGGGAAAGCTCTAGGCTGTGAGCCTTCAGCTCTTTCTGTATCTCAGAACATAAGAGTCCCCATTTATTGAGATGTGGGGGGACACACTCAACCTGTGCATTAGAATCCTCAACCCGCGGTGATATCCAGAGCTGCCATTCCAAGCCAGCAGAAATGCACTTCTGTCGGTGGAGGGCGTGTGTGAATTTTTTTGCCAATTCCCAGCTCCAACCTCAGCCCCCCCCCCCGTTCCTGTGGCCTTTGACTTCCAGGTGCAGGATGAGGGGGAGACTCCATGGACTAGAGCAGAGGGAAGAGAGAGGGAAATTTCGCTCTACCGGCTTCACTTTTCTAGTAGTGCTCTTGGGTTCAACCTGTGATTTCTCACTTCATCCCATTGAGTTCAATGAGATGTGCTCACAAATAAGTGCTTATAGAGTTGCAGCCTATACATAGTTTCAGATAGCTGTATTGAGGATACAGCTGTTAGATACAGAGGATAGCTGTTTGATTTGCATCCGGTAACACCTTAGAGACCAACAAGAGTTTTGGGGTATGAGATTTCAAGGATCCCTTGTTAATACCCCAAAGATCTTTTTGGTCTCTAAGGTGTTACCAGACTCGAATCTGACTACCCTATACATTGTTCTTGTCTTTAAAATGGTGTTTTCATGTTAGTGTATATCACATTGGAAAGTAAAAAATACTCTTACAGGGAAATTATTTTTTTTTAAAGGTGATAAAATAGACTTTACACATTTTCATTTGTTTGTTTGTTTAAACATGCTTGGCCGAAAACTGTTTGCTCTTTTTTGAATAGCCAGTAATTTCCTTTACAGGGAATTTCATCTCTTGGCATGGCTTCTGATTGGGCGAGTGTACATCAATTAGGTTGCAAGGTCCCTTTGAGATGCTGGCGGGGGGGCACTCCAGGAGCCAGAAGCATCACCTGTGATGTGCCAACATCAACAGAAGTGGTGTTGCACGCTGTGCCTACGTCACACTCAGAAGTGATGTAGTCATGTTGGGGGTGACGCTCTGGTTTTGGGGCAAAACTCTATGGTAAAATCGGCCTCAAACCATAGAGTTTTGCCCCCAAACCAGAGTGGCACCCCCCCCCTGACATTACCAACGTGCCTATGTCACTTCTGGGTGACGTAGGCACATCGCTCCATGTGCTGTTGGAGGGGGTTTCCTCCCACTAGCCAATTGGCTGGTGGTGGGAGGAGCCCACAAAAGTGGGGGATCCCCCACTCCCGACGGGGGGCTGGGAACCCTAACATCAATTCATCCAGATATCTCCTGGGACTGCAACTGAATTTTGGAGGCACCGAGTCTAGAAATGCTTTGTGTGTCATACCTGAAGGTGTTCAAATGCGTTGTTGTTTTGGCAGGCATTTAAAAAAGACCTAGCCGGACACCAAGCGCTGACAGAAGGCGTCCTGCAAGACGGTGAAAGGCTTCTTAAGAGTATGGCATCCAGCTCACCTGGTAAGGAGAGACTCTGGCGGGTCGGAACTCAAAGGCAAAAATGTGATGTGGGGAGAGGACCGGGCCAGCTTGCAAAGCATCTGGGGACACCGAGATATTTTGGCAGGGCCTTGCGGTTCCTAGCCCCTCGTGGTTTTTAAAGATATCTGCCCTGCCGTGGCTAGGCCAAGATTGCTGGATCTCGTGAGATCTCGGAAGCTAAGCAGGGTTACCCCTGGTTGATATTTGGATGGGAGACCCCCAAGGAAATACCAGGGCCGAGACGCAGAGACAGGCAATGGCAAAGCCCCTCTGAACAACCCTTGCTTTGAAAACCCCACTGGGGGGGGGCATAAATTGGCCGTGACTTAACGGCACTATGTCAGCTATGCTGCCATGAGTGTGGAGACGTTTTGTATTTCCTTTGCATTCCTTCCCATGCGCTTCATTGCTTCAGAGCTGCAACGCTTATCTTGATGTTGTACTGGTGTGAAGTACGTGGTGTCTATCGTCCATGGGAGCTTCTTCGTTCCCAGCTAAGCAGCCGTTAGAGGGTCCTGCAAGGTCCCGCGCGCGGGAGCCTTCCTGATTGGTCCTTGCTCTGGGGGGGGCGCATACGAATGCCCTATATCGTATTATGCGCATAGGTAACCCGCCATTCCTAACAGTGTTCTTCTTATTGCATCTATGACTTTTCGATAAAAGTAAAACCTTCCTGGGAGCGTGTACTTCGTTGTTTAGCTGTGGGTCCTGACACACTTTCCGCCATCCTGCATGATCCAGCCTTGGCTGTTTCAAGAGGAGAGATCTGACCGCAGGGCTAGAACACTCGTTGAAACCAACAGGACTTATAAAGAAGAGGAGGCCCATCGTTTCTCTAATGCAGCGGTCCCCCGTCCTTGGGGGGGGGCTATTTTTTGTACGTGTGTGCCCGGAAGTCATGATAGACGTCTGCCGACCCCGAGTGGGGCTAGGAGGTTTTCAGAGAGGTGGCTTGCTACTGCCTGCCTTTGCGTCCCAGCCATGGTATTCCTTGGAGGTCTCCCATCCAAATTCTCGTCGGGGCCGGCCCCGCTTAGCTTCCAAGACCTGACGAGATCGGGCTTGCCTGGGCTACCCAGGTCAGGGCCCCCAGCCTTTCGGGATTCTGACCCCAGCACGGTGGCCGCCACAGCTGACCTTCAGTCACACGGTGAAGATCGTTGTGCTGCGGTGGCAGCGGCTGCCAAAGTGACCTTTTTAAAAAAATCTGCACCGCCAGTCAAATCTCCAGATCAGAAATCTTGCTGGGCAAAAGCCTCATGTGCCCCCCCCCCACTGTCTAGGAACAGTTGGCGAGCACCAGGAAGGGTGTTGGCATGCGTCGTGGGGCCCGCGGGAACCGTGTTTGGGACCCCTGCTGTAATCAAGCATCCCGTTTCCCAGTGGCCAGCTTGATGCGCCTCAGAATCCTACAAGTAGTGTGTCCCTCTAAGAAGAGAGAAGAGAAGAGATTAGATTTCTACACCGCCCTTCACTACCCAAAGGAGTCTCAGAACGGCTTACAAACTCCTTTCCCTTCCCCTCCCCACAACAGGCACCCTGTGAGCAGTGTTCCGTCTAAGCTGAGTTAGTGTGAGCTAGCTCACAGTTTTTTAGCCTCCAGCTCACACATTTTTGTCTCAGCTCAGGAAGGAAGTGCCTACAAGTCCACTTCATTGCGCAGGTCTTTGTGCAAAACCTAGAAATGGCTTGTGCAATGCTTTGTACAACAGCCTTGTGCTAGCAGAAGAGCCCGGCTGGATATTACGGACATGCCATAGCGCCACACTCCTCTGGGAAGGAAAACCACCCGTTCCACTGTAGGATCTGGCCCAAGATGTCTACCAGAACACCCTTTCCCATATGTTTGGTAACACCTCCATTAAAAACACTTCATCTTGGCTGGGTTGTGCTCGTTGTCATAACTTCGGCTGGCCCAGCTTCCAAATCCGTATCCGTTAGGTTTTCTCGTTCCAGCCTTAATGATAAGCAGAACCTAGTTTCCTACTTTCAGTGAGCTGACTCAGCTGTTCTTCCTAGGATAGCATGCGTGCAAAATGTTTACCAAGCGGGCTTGGCGTGCCTCGGACATAGAACAATCACGCATTAACAGTCGCTTGCGTTCCGGCACCCAAATGGTTTTGGTTCACTGGAAAGTTAAGGAGCTGCTTACACATTCACTCATGCGCCGGAAAGCAAAGAACAGTTCGGTCCGTTCCATGCCAGGTCAGAAGCAAACGTATATTTGACACCTTGACAAATCTTCTTCCACCTCATGGCTGAGCAGGGACCTGAAACCACACTGGAAAAGCTTATTTCAGGGGTCCCCAACGTGGTGATCATGGGTGCCCACCGAATGTTTTTACAACATGGGGGGGCGGAGGGGTCTTTTGCCCAGCAAGGCTGCCGATGGGCCACGGGAGATTTGATTGGCTGTGCAGATTTTTTAAGAAGATCGCTTCGGCGGCAGCTGCCACAACCACAAGGATCTTCACATCCACAACCACAAGGATCTTCACAAGGGAAGCTGTGGCAGCCGTTTTGCAACTGTGCCCACCACGGCTTCTCAGAATTCCAAAGGTGCCTGGCTTGCTCACAACTTTAATGTCGGCAGCTCACAAAGTAAATTTTTTTTGCTCACGGGACTCCACAGCTTAGCGGGAGCATTGCCTACAAGTCCACTTCATTGCGCAGAACCTAGGAATGGCTTGTGCAATGCTTTGTACAACAGCCTTGTGCTAGCAGAACAGCCCGGCTGGATATGACGGACATGCCATAGCGCCACACTCCTCTGGGAAGTAAAACCACCCGTTCCACTGGAGGATCTGGCCCAAGATGTCTACCAGAGCACCCTTTCCCATATGTTTGGTAACACCTCCATTAAAAACACTTCATCTTGGCTGGGTTGTGCTCGTTGTCATAACTTCGGCTGGCCCAGCTTCCAAATCCGTATCCGTTAGGTTTTCTCGTTCCAGCCTTAAGGATTGGCAGGACCTAGTTGCCTACCTTCAGTGAGCTGACTCAGCTGTTCCTCCTAGGATAGCATGCGTGCAAAATGTTTACCAAGCGGGCTTGGCGTGCCTCGGACATAGAACAATCACGCATTAACAGTCGCTTGCGTTCCGGCACCCAAATGGTTTTGGTTCGCTGGAAAGTTAAGGAGCTGACACATTCACTCATGCTCCGGAAAGCAAAGAACAGTTCGGTCCATTCCATGCCAGGTCAGAAGCAAACGTATATTTGACACCTTGACAAATCTTCTTCCACCTCGTGGCTGAGCAGGAACCTGAAACCACACCGGAAACGTTTATTTCAGGGGTCCCTCCCCACGCGGGTTATCTTGGGTGTCCACAGAATGTTTTTACAACATGGGGGGGCGGAGGGGTCTTTTGCCCAGCCAGGCTGCCGATGGGCCACGGGAGATTTGATTGGCTGTGCAGATTTTTTAAGAAGATCGCTTCGGCGGCAGCTGCCACAACCACAAGGATCTTCACATCCACAACCACAAGGATCTTCACATCCACAACCACAAGGATCTTCACAAGGGAAGCTGTGGCAGCCGTTTTGCAACTGTGCCCACCACGGCTTCTCAGAATTCCAAAGGTGCCTGCAAGGCTCAAAAAGGTTTTTTTTTGGGATCCCTGGCATATTTATTGGGGCCCATCAGTTCCGTGCATTTAGTAAGTCGATCAGTGGAGGATGAATCTATCAGTGGCAAACTAGCCATAGTGACTGAGGGGAACCTCCACGTTCAGAAGCACTAATCTTCTGAGTCCCGGAGCCAGGAGGCTACCTCAGGGGAAGGCCTCGGCCTCTATTGCTTGTTGTTGTCCCTCCGGAGGAACTGGCTGGCCACTGTGTGAGACAGGATGCTGGACTAGACGGAATATTGTTCTTATCCAGCAGGGCTCTTCTGACGTCCTTATGGAGGATAAGTCTGAATCCCAGAGTCAGGAGCCAGGTCTCAACCTCTCTGCCCTGTTGTTGGCCCTCCGGAGGAACTGGTTGGACACGGTGTGAGACAGGATGGTTGACTAGATGGACCACTGGCCTGATCCAGCAGGGCTCTTCTGATGTTCTTAT
>NW_015168828.1:35980-40474 GCF_001447785.1 Gekko japonicus
ACTGGTCTGATCCAGGAGGGCTCTTCTTATGTTCTTATGAAGGCCTTGGCCTCTCTGCCCTGTTGCAGGACCTCCAGAGGAACTGGTTGGTCACTGTGTAAACAGGATGCTGGACTAGATGAACTACTGGTCTGATCCAGGAGGGCTCTTCTTATGTTCTTATGAAGCCCTTGACCTCTCTGCCCTGTTGTTGGCCCTCCAGGGGAACTGACTGGCCACTGTGTAGACAGCATGCTGGACTAGATGGACCACTGGTCTGATCCAGCAGGGCTCTTATGTTCTTAACTCTAAGTGTACTGTGGTGCACTGGGTCTACTCCTGGCAAGTTTGGTAGTCCCCCACTCCTTCCCTTGGCTCTGCCACACGGGGCCTTATTGAGGAGAGACTGCCCTCAGCCTACTGATTGGAAATGAACAATGGTTGCCAGTCGCTCAACCAGCTTTTCCCCAGGTGCTTATAAAAATGCTGAACTAAGATCTTCCCTTGCAGCCTAATACGGCTCAAGGAGTCCTGCTGCATTACTCTCATAAATAACCTTTTTCCTCCCCTCTGCAAACGAACCTCGGCTTGCTAGTTCTCCAGCGAACCCTCAGTTTGATTGCAAAACAATCCAGCGAGCTTGAAAGCAACGCCAACCGCTTGTACGAGTCGATCCTGGGAGCTCTGGACACTTTGGATGCCGGCCTGCGGAAGAGCCGTGTCAGTCAACAGGCAGCTGGCCCGACTGAGTCGTCAAAATGGGTGAGCGGAGTGTGGGAAAAGTGTGTCTGTGTGTGTGGGGGGGAACAAGACGGAAAGTATGTATGCATTCTGAGATACTCTCCAGAACACAGGCGCTTGACCTTTTTTTGAACCTGTAGTCATCTTTGGAGCCAGTTTGATGTCGTGGTTTAGTGCGTGGACTCTAATCTGGGAGAACCGGGTTTGATGCCCCCACTCCTCCACTCGCAGCTGCTGGGTGACCTTGGGCAAGCCGTAGTTCTGATAAGAGCTGTTCTTGAAAAAGAGCCGTTTCTGGCAAGAGCTCTCTCAGCCCCACCGACCTCACAGGCAATGTTCCCTCTAAGCTGAGTTAGTGTGAGCTAGCTCACACTAACTCAGCGTAGAGGGAACAGTGCTCACAGGGTGTCTGTTGTGGGGAGGGGAAGGGAAAGGAGTTTGTGAGCCACTCTGAGACTCCTTTGGGTAGTGAAGGGTGGGGTATAAATCCAATCTCTTCTTCTTTTACCTCACAGGGTGTCTGTTGTGGGGAGGGGAAGGGAAAGGAGTTTGTGAGCCACTCTGAGACTCCTTTGGGTAGTGAAGGGTGGGGTATAAATCCAATCTCTTCTTCTTTTACCTCACAGGGTGTCTGTTGTGGGGAGGGGAAGGGAAGGAGATTGTAAGCCGATCTGCGACTCCAAGTGAAGGGCGGAGTATAAATCCAACTACTACTACTACTACAACAACTACTTCTTCTTCTTCTGCCAGTTTGGTGTCGTGGTTAAGTGCGCGGACTCTAATATGGGAGAACCGGGTTTGATTCCCCACTCCTCCACTTGCAGCTGCTGGATGACCTTGGGCAAGCCATAGTTCTCTCAGAGCTGTTCTTGAAAAAGAGCAGTTTCTGTCAAGGGCTCTCTCAGCCCCACCTACCTCACAGGGTGTCTGTTGTGGGGAGGGGAAGGGAAAGGAGTTTGTAAGCCGCTCTGAGACTCCCTTGGGTAGTGAAGGGCGGGGTATAAATCCAATCTCCTCTTCTTCTTTGGGATTCAGATAGTGTGCTGCGGCAGCCACAGAATGGCTGCCTTAGTGTCCTTTCAGTCACACACTGGAAATCCTTGCCTTGTCGCCAAAGCAACCTTTTCAAAAATCTTCACAGCCAACTAAATCTCTAAAGGCCCAGCAAGAGCCTATCGGACTCTGCCCACTTTCTGAAGACACTTGGCGGGCACCAGGGCACTCGCAGGCACCATGCTGGGGACACTTGCTTCAGAATGTAGAAAGCTGCAAGCAGAACCAGCGCAGGCTCGCAAGGGAGCGAATCTCAGTTCCGTCGTTTTTGCCCTGATTAGGTGGTGAATTGTCTCCTGAAGGCAACCCTAAGCCTTCGTGTTCTTGAGGGCCCCTTGACCTCCAGGGAACAGAAGTTCAGGAGGTGGGCACAGGCACCCACACCCTACCTCTTCACTCTGGTCATCTTTGGAGGTTCTGCTTCAGTTGCTCCCACCATCTGAGGCTGGGCAGGTGGTGACCAACACCGTCTCCGTCCCATGACCTGGGCGGAAGCTGGACTGAAATGAGTCAAGTGCTGATGTGTCATCCAGGAAACTGGAGCTGGTCGGCCACCGTGGGGGGTGGGGCTGGGGATCGAAAGAGACAGTGAGAAGGCATGTTTAGATGTTTTCCATTCCCATCCCTCCTCCAGCCAGCGGAGAGCTGGGGGAGGGAGGGAAGGGTTTTAAACATGTGTCAACAGTGGGAGGGCTTCTAATGTCCTGGCCCCACTGGTGGACCTCCTGATGGCACCTGGTATTTTTGGCCACTGTGTGACACAGAGTGTTGGACTGGATGGGCCTTTGGCCTGATCCAACATTGGCGTCTCTTATGTTCTTATTACCTCTTCCTTCCTTCGGTCCCCTAGTCCCCCTGCCACTTCCACTGGTCAGTTGTAGTCCCCTCAGACTGTCCCCTTAGGTTTAAATGGCCTAAACCTAACAGCCGATCCCTGGGGAGTGAAACTGACCAGTGATAGTGGCAGGGCAGCCAGGGAAGGATGAACCCGAATAAAAGCTGAATAAAATCAGCTTTTTTCGGGCTCAGCTATATCAGTAGCTGAAAGAGATCTCTGATCTGTATTTGGCTTACTCTATACCCGAAAAATACCAATAGGGTTAGGGTTAAGCCAAATGCACACCCCGAGTGGGCACCTTTGGAATTCTGACAGAGGATGGTGATTCATTTGTCTCGGTTAAGCCAAATGGACACCCAGAGTGGGCACCTTTGGAATTCTGACACAGGATGGTGGGTGCAGTCACAAAAAACCTGGCTGCCACCTAAGGCGGGGCTAGCTAGAAAAGGTCGGGGAGTGAAGTAACTCCTCAGCATTTCAGAGAAAAGCTCTTTGTTTAATAGGATGCCTTTTCATCTGCACAGCCAGTCAGAAGACTGAATGGGCAAAAGCCCCACCTGGCCCTGCCCACTTTCTAAAATCACTTCGTGGGCCTCAGAAACCAAGTTGGGGTGCCAAGTTGGGGGCCCATGCCCTACCTCTTCACTCCAGTTATCTTTGGGGACCCTGCTTTGGTTGCTCCCACCATCTGAGGCTGGACAGGTGGCAATCTGAAAAAAGGGCCTTCTCGGTCGTAGCACCAAAACTTTGGAACTCCCTCCCCAGGGAGCTTTCTCTGTCTCCCACTATCGGTGTCTTCTGCCAGAGGGTAAAAATTTCTTTTGTTTGGCAGACCCCCAATAACCACTAATTGGTCCTCCTCCCTGGTTCCTGTTTTTTACTGAATGACTTAAAAATTATAAATGATGTTTTAATGTTTTCCTGTGTGCTGTGATTGGCTGGAAAGGCGGCATAAAAATGTTTTAAATAAAGTAAACAAATAGATGAGCGTATCCTTCCATTTAGGTGGAATTAAGAGACCCGCGAAGCAAACTTTTATACTTTTGTGCGCCCGGGCTCTTTGAATTTTGCATACTGTGCACTGTTTTGCCTTCTCCTGGTCTTTCATGGAGGTAACTTTTCTTTTTCCAGTTAATGTCAGCCACGCTTTAAACCGAGCAAAGGGGCTGCTTCGATACAGAAGTGGCCGAAATGGAACACGGGGCTTTCCGAAGTTGGAACAGCTTGTCCTTTCCCCCAAGGCCGATATGGAAACTGACACCGTTACGCTGAATTTTAAGGGAAGGAACGGCAGGAACCGGTTTTCGACCAGACAGCAACGTGCCAAGAATATGGAAGCAGAAAGTTTTCACAGAACTGCCTCAGCACTGGATTTATAAATATATATATTTTACGAGCCTTCGTTTGTACGTTCCCAGTGCTCGTTTCCCTATTGTAACTGTGTTTCCTTTTCAATGAGTGATTTATACTGTTGTTATCCTTACCTTGGTGGAAATATATATTTCAAATAAAACTGGGTTTCAATCACTGTGTTAGTCTTGAGCTGTTTAGGAACGAGAGGTAGGGGTGAGACCGGAGTTCGGTCGCACCTTAAAAACAAGATTGGGGGAATATGTTTTCAAGAGCGAAAACTCCCTGGATCACATACAGGTATAAATGCTATTCCTACTTGTATCTGACACAGGTGCTTCGCTTGGAAGCCGATCCCCTGGAAACCTTGTTGGTCTCTTTAAGGTGCTCCTGAACTTGGATTGAGCGGTGGAAAGAAATTATTTTCATGTTCTCCGCAGCTTCTTGAAGCCAGGCCGGCTATCCCTCAGTGTTACCCGAACAGGCTTTTGGATAATCTTTGTGTGTTAAGTGCTATACGCAGAGGTCATTTC
>NW_015168828.1:40619-41540 GCF_001447785.1 Gekko japonicus
GTGGAGCTGCAAGGCCGGCGGCGGCCGGGACCGTTGGGGGCGGGGGGTGTGGCCTTATGACACACTTCCGGTGATGTCAGGGGGTGTGGCCTTATGACACACTTCCGGTGATGTCAGGGGGTGTGGCATATGCTAATGAGTTATGCTAATGAGTTCCCCTAGCTCTTTTTCTACGAAACGACCCCTGGCTATACGTAACAGTTCTCTTGACTGTATACAGCAGCTCTCTTGACTGTATACAGCAGTCTATATCTGTATACATCCGGTTGGAATAGATATAGTCTGGGACTCTTCAGTTTAGAAAAGAGTCGACTGAGGGGGGACACACATGATAGAGGTTTATAAAATCATGCATGGGGTGGAGAGAGTCGACAAAGAGAACTTTCCCTCCGTCTCCCAAAATACTAGAACTTCAGGGCATCTCATGGGCAGTAGGTCCAGGACAGACAAAAGTTAATCCTTCTTTACACAGAGAGTGAGTAAAATGTGGAACTTGCTGCCAGATGATGTAGTGATGGCCACAGGCATAGACAGCTTTAAAGGGTTTAGACAGATTCATGGAGGAGACGTCTATTAGTACTTACTAGCCCTGGTGACTGAAGGGAACCTTCACATTCAGAGGCACTAATCCTCTAAATCGCAGAGCCAGGAAGCAGCATCAGGGGAAGACCTCGGCCTCTATGCCCAGAGGAACTGACTGGCCACTGTGTGAGACAAGATGCTGGACTACATCCAGCAGGGCTCTTCTTATGTTCTGATGTAAATTGGCTGTAACTGATGGCATTTTACATTTATTTAATTCACTAGGAGTAAGGCCCGTTGTGGGAAGCTCCAGGTGAGTGTCCCGGCTGTGGCTGGTGGGGTGGCAGAGGGAAGGGGAAAATAGAGGGGAGGCAAGCCATGTTTATTTCCTTCTGCTTA
>NW_015168828.1:41629-47513 GCF_001447785.1 Gekko japonicus
ATATTAAGGGGAGGACTAGATCTGTTGATTTGAGGGGTAGAGCCTGGGGAGGCAGGGTTTGGGGTGTGGAGGGACCTCAGCAGGGTATAATGCCATAGAGTCCACTGCCCAAAGCAGCCATTGTAATAGCTGGGAAGTTTTCTGTAGGGGAAATGATGTGCTGTGGCTGGGGAACACGGTGATTTCTGGGAGATCTCCAGGCCCCACTGGTAACTCCAGTGACTGTTCAAGGGAAGATTGGGATATGTATTTTTGCAACTCCAGTGACCGTTTAAGGGAAGATTGGGATATGTATTTTACCTCAGGACACATTCAATGAGTCCCAACAGCAACAACAAACTGTTTAGAAAGTTAGAGGCAAAGGCCAATCAGGCCGCATATGCAAATGATCTCTGAGTTTCGTCTGGCTATTGGGGGGAGAGGAACAGCAAACTGTTTAGAATATTGGAGGTGAGACTCAGGCAACACAGCCAGTGGATAGGGACAGCTTCGGAGTGACAGATCAGGGAGCCAAATGATTTGGGAGCGTGTGGAATGTTCAGGAGAGTCCATGACCAAAACAGAATTATTATATAGAGAAATGTTAATACCCCACCTTTCTTCCCAATGGGGACCCAAAATGGCTTACATCATTCCCCTGTCCGCCATTTTATCCTCACAACAACCCTGCGAGGTAGATTAGGCTCAAAGTGTGTGACTGGCCCAAGGTCCCACACAGATAATATGCACTCAAGCTAGTAGCCAAGATGGATCCGCTCAGATGTTGTTACCAGCACACTTCACAAGTAGCCAAGTTCAGATTTTAACAGCTCCGCGATCAGTGTCACCCCAAAGGGTGAACTGTGCCCTAAAGCCACACAGAGCAAAAAGGCTCCAGAAATTCCAAGCTGTACCTGGTGATGAGAAGCACAAGCTATTGTACACCTCAGTGGGCACTTCTGCGCAATTCAACCCAAATTTCTTTTTCGGTACAACTATAGAAGGCAGCGTTCTTCATCTCCAAGGTAAGGCACCGTCATCTTGTATCTGTTGGGTATCTAATAGAAACAGCAGTACCTAGCTTGCATGAACTGTAGAGTTTAGGCTTCAGTTGTACCCTCCACTACGGTCTAAGGTAACCAGAGAAATTTCAGGAGGAAAAACAAAAGAGGACTTTCTTTGGCCCACAAAGAAAGAATTCAGTCCTGGAGGATTGTCGTAAGATGTGTGCATCAGCCAGTTCTTTGGATTTTGTGTGTCATAAAGTGCATTAAAAGAATCGTAGAGTTGGAAGGGACCTCCGTGGTCATCTAGTCCAACCCCATGCACAATGTGGGAAATTCACAAATACCTCCCTCCTCCCAGTGACCCCCCTGTTCCATGCCCAGAAGATGACAAAAAACCTCCAGGATCCCTGGCCGAAGCGGCCTGGAGAAAAATTGCTTCCTAACCCCAAAGTGGCAATCAGCATTTCCCTGGGCATGTAAAAAAAGATATTTAGAAATTTGGCCCAATTACGCAAGCACCTACCTACGCAACAGTCGTATAGTTTAGAACAGAGGTCTCCAACGTGGCGGCGTGAGTACCCGCTGACACATTTCCTGGTGCTCACCAATTGTTTTTAGAAAATGGACAGGCCCAGGTGGGGCTTTTGCCCAGGAAGGGTTGTGATTGGCTACTGGAGACTAGCTGTGCAGATTTTTAAAAACCTCGCTTTCTTCCCCGGGTGACTGAAGGTAAGCTGTGGCAGCCATTCTGCAGCTGGATCTGTCTCCTCCAGCAGCCATTTTGTGGCTGTGCCCAGAGTCTCAAAAAGGCGGGGGACCCCTGGTTTAGAAGACCGGAATATGGAGGTACCTCACCTATTTGCGCTTTAGGAGCTTTCTAAAGTTCGGAAATGGAAGTATGCTGCGATCCCCTGGAATGACTGAGGGCAGTGTTCCCTCTAAGCTGAGTTAGTGTGAGCCCGCTCACAGTTTTTTAGCCTCCGGCTCACATTTTTGTCTCGGCTCAGGAAGGAGGGCTCCAGAGCAAACTAATTTATGCAGCAGCCAAGTTGCTTGCTCACAACTTTAATGCCAGTGGCTCAGAAAGCAGAATTCTTGCTCACAAGACTCCACAGCTCAGAGGGAGCATTGACTGAAGGTCGTGAGATTCACTTCAGATGTTTGTGTAGAGTACAGAAAACTCCAACAGCAGGTCTGGAGCATTCCAGAATGCTAAAGAGTCTCTGAAACCAGCTCTGGGCGAATTGTTTTTTTGTTTTTTTTTAAGGTGAACATAAACACACAAAGCTGCCTTATACTGGATCAGGCCCGTAGCCAGGATTTTGTGGCTTGTGGGGCAATTTTTTTCCTGGTGGGGCTGAAGTTCTCAGTGCAAAAAGAAAAGCCATTGAGCCCATTGAAAGCTGTGACCAGGATAGATCACTAAATTGCAAGTTGTCAACCACTTTAGACGACACTTCTCAGCTGCTGCAAGTTAATCACTTCTGCCAGCCTAAGCAACAATTCTGAGAACAAGCCGGCAGGCGGGGGTGATGACTTCAATAGTCAAGAAAGCTAACACTTAGGCAGAAAAACTCCCTTAAAGGAGACCAGGTTCTTGACAGTGTTAGAAGGGGTCCTAGAGGTCACCTACTCCAACCCCCTTGCTCAGTGCGGGAATTAGTCAACTACAGCACCCCACTCTGCTTAAAGAAGCACACACCTTTTAAAAATGTTTTTAAAAAGCATTTGCAAGAGAAATTCTTGTGGGGTGGTGCCTTTAAGAAAGGGGCCCCACCATAGCTACAGGCCCGTACTGAATCAGACCAGCAATCCATCAAGGTCTGCTCAGACCAGCAGATGCTTGGCTCGCCAGGGTCTGCAGAAAGAGGCGTCCCCCCATGGCCTGTCTGATCATTTTCAACAAGAGACACCGGGGATCAAACCTAGGAACTCCCACATACCAAGCGGAGGCTCTTCCACTAAGTCACGACCACTCCCCCTCGATCAACCAAAACGCCACTCCCTAAATGTGTGCCACGAATTGATCCACTAAGCACATGTCATTATGAAGTACACTTTATTGTGAAATTCTCAGGAGAGCAAATTCAGAGTTTCAATAATTTCAAATCTTCTGACAACAGTATGAAGGCTTTAAAGTACTCTATTATTTCAGCGGTGGTGGATGCAGATCGCTAACGGCTGTCTCCCCCACCATCCGGGAGGCAGCCCCCCCGTTTTCAGTGATCTGCTCGCACACTTGCCTTCCAGCATAGCCCAAGGGGTGGGATTTTGCAGTCACATCTGGCTGTTTCTTTGTACGGAAAAATAGCCGTAGCGGCAGTTTCGAACGAATCTTTTGCAAAGAAGAGATCGGCCAGTTGCTGATCGAGTTGGTGACGAGAAATCCAGATGTCAGGCACTAATGGATTTAGTCTCTCTGTACAAAAATCCTACGGCTCAAACTCATGTTTCGTAGCGAAGAAGCTTCTCTCCCGTATGCGACGCGACACAATAGCCTTCCGATCCCCTTTCACTTCTTACCGGCTCCCACCATTCCCAGCTTCCTCGTGCCTTTCTGCTATCACCGAGCCAACCAATAAATTGCACTAAGTTTTATTAAAGTCAACAGAGTTTTGATTGTGAGAGAATGGAAGTAACATTATATAGAAAAAAAGACATAACAGCGCCAGAGTTAACATCACCTTGTTAGTTTTGAAGTCATTCAATATGTTAAGGGGGAAAATACCATTCTTCGTCTTCTACGACAGAGCAAAAAAAAAAAGACACTTTATTTCTAAATGGAATCATTTAGAAACAGATCCAGACACTTTAGAAGGGGAGTGTGGGTGGGCAGGGGAGAGAGAATATGGTACACTTAGTGATTATGATCCTATAAACAATGTTACACTAAATTCTTTGTTCCGAGTATAGCATAGATGCTGGAAACATGACGACTTACGCCATGGAGGCTGTACTTGCTAGGTAGTCGCTTGGCTCGGAGCGTCTGGTCTAAGGAAGCTTCTAAATGCCTCTGTTGTACGATGATAACAGGTAGGTAGATCTGGAGGCACAACACAGGCCTTTCCCCTTAGCGGTAAGAATTAAGACAATACTTATCACCATACAGTATGATATTACTTTCCAATAAGTACAATATTTATTGAACGTTTCTCTGGTTCGTTACAGGTTGTGCAACAATTTACAATGTTCTGCAGCCACAAATTATGCGTAGAGTATGACGGAAGAGTCAATGGCAGGGATCCTGCGGCCGCTTGAGGATAGCTGGCCGTGTTGGGGCAACGCCCTCCCCCCTCCATTTTCCTTTGGACAGCAGCCAGGTCAGAAATGCTCGTCCAACTCCCGTGGGTTTCAAAGGGGGCTAACAGCGAGGCATGGAGAGAAGGGGGGGGGGGTCACGGTTAGAGAAACGTTCCTGACTTCCCACTAGGTGCCCAGGACTAAATCGGCGTGGATCCCGGTCACTGGCCGTTTTCCCCATTTACAGCTCTACGCGGAGGAGCTAGCAAATCCGATCTTACACAGAATGTCTTCACGGAACTTTGATGCACGGGAAAAGTGACAGGCGACGGTTGTGCTGTTAGGGGTGGGGGCTCAACTTCATCTTCAGAAGACTAAACCTGGCATCTAAACATGCCAATATAATCAGAACAAAAAATATATATATACTCCAAGTTTAGCCAACCACAGGAAACAGTCTGGTATTAAGGGGGGGGGAGCAACAAGGATGACACACTTTTTTTTTTCATAAACCGGCACACACACACACAAGGGGAAAAATGGTTTAACACGTTTCTGAAAATGAAGTTAGCTTTTATCGATGGGGGGGGGGGGGGAAAAAAAAAGTAAGAATTGCACTTTTAAAATCTCTGCCCTTTTGGTGACCTTTGTGGAGACGATAAGGAATCTGTTGTAGTGCAGCTACATACAGTACAATTCGGGCTTTGTTTTTTTTAATCGTTTTGTTTCGCTTTTCTAAATTTTCGGTTGGGTTCGGATTCGTTGTTGAGAGACAAAAAGGGGGAGGTGAGTTTTAGCAGCAACCCCCGCTGGACTGCTTGACTGGAGTGCTCTGGATTTTAACCGACTTCTCGGCACCGCCGGCGGTCGCTCCAGGGCCCATCCGCTTTTTGATCTCAGCGGCCATGGTCATGAAAGACTGTTCTACATTTGTGGCGTTCTTTGCGCTGGTTTCCAAAAAGGGGATCCCAAGGGAATCTGCAAACTCCTGGAGGGGAAAAGAACACATTACGCGATTCGTCGGGGCGTCCAAAGTTTCGGCGAGGATCGAATCGGTCTCTCTTTAGCCAGCGTACGTCGGCCGTGTTGTAGGAGGGTGCGTGCCGGGAGGAAGAGATGACGAAGGCATGAAAAATGCCGAAAAAGCGCTAATGAAATGTTCTTCCTTTTGGAATGGGTGGAATGTTTCAAGACAAGGTGCTATCTAAGGCTATAGATCTTTTTCATAAAACACTTCATGCTTGGGTATTTGGAAGGGAGACCACCAAGGAACACCATAGCTGCTCTGCAGAGGCAGGCAAGGGCAACCCACCTCTGAATGTCTTTTGCCTTGAAAGCCCTATGGCTGTCACTTGACAGCATTTCATTATTGCCCTGACCTGGATGGCCCAGGCTAGCCCGATCTCGTCAGATCTCAAGAGTTAAGCATGAGTCGTCCCTGGTTAGCGCTCGGATGGGAGTCCGCCTCTGCCCCAACATGGAGCCCGGGCTAGCCCGATCTCAAGAGTTAATCATGAGTCGTCCCTGGTTAGCGCTCGGATGGGAGACCGCCAAAGGGTTGCTATGCAGAGGCAGATGGTGGCAAACCATCTCTGCACCAACATGGAGCCCGGGCTAGCCCGATCTCAAGAGTTAAGCAGAGTCGTCCCTGGTTAGTG
>NW_015168828.1:47880-51064 GCF_001447785.1 Gekko japonicus
CTCGGATGGGAGACCGCCAAAGGGTTGCTATGCAGAGGCAGGCGGTGGCGAACCACCTCTGCCCCAACATGGAGCCCGGGCTAGCCCGATCTCGTCAGATCTCAAGAGTTAAACATGAGTCGTCCCTGGTTAGTGCTCGGATGGGAGACCGCCAAAGGGTTGCTGTGCAGAGGCAGGCGGTGGCGAACCACCTCTGCCCCAACATGGAGCCCGGGCTAGCCCGATCTCATCAGATCTCAAGAGTTAAACATGAGTCGTCCCTGGTTAGTGCTCGGATGGGAGACCGCCAAAGGGTTGCTGTGCAGAGGCAGGCGGTGGCGAACCACCTCTGCCCCAACATGGAGCCCGGGCTAGCCCGATCTCGTCAGATCTCAAGAGTTAAGCAGAGTCGTCCCTGTTTAGTACTCGGATGGGAGACCGCCAAAGGGTTGCTAGGCAGAGGCAGGCAGTGGCGAACCACCTCTGAACATCTCTTCCCCTGAAAGCCAAACGGGAGCATCATACATCAGAAGCAACTTGAAAGCAAAAAAAAAAAAGGGGGGGGGAGCAGTCGCTGTAAACTAAACTTTTTCAGAGATGAGTTCATTATGTCCAGCAATTAATATGCTACTATTGAAATGTTTCTCAGTGTTATAAAATTTACCTCTATATCCAAACATGCAGCTGGTCTTATCAAGACTATTGGAGAACGTTTGTTCAAGTACAGTCAACAGCTACTAAACCTGTGCCTTCCGCTTTCAACTTTACCCCTACCTCTTGAACGGGACTAAGATGTGTGTGTGTGTGTGCTAAGGCAGAACAGATCTGCAGCTCTGTGTCAGGCATTGGCTAAATCTGGTACATGTCCTTGAAAAAGAGCAGTTTCTGTCAGAGCTCTCTCAGCCCCACCTACCTCACAGGGTGTCTGTTGCGGGAAGGGGAAGGGAAAGGAGTTTGTGAGCCGCTCAGAGACTCCTTTGGGTAGTGAAGGGCCATAGGGTATAAATCCAATCTCTTCTTCCTCTTCTTCTTTTACCACCCCCTTTGCATCTCACACCTAATCCAATCATGCCTGCTACTGTCATTTGCCTGCTAATGTCATCTGGCATCTGACATCACTCCGCTCTCCAAGATATAAGGACAGCTGGACTCACGTTCTAGCTGGATCTGAAGAAGTAAGCAGTTAAAACTTAAAAAGAAGCAGCAAGCAGTGACTCACGAAAGCTCACACCCCGTCACAAATTTTGTTAGTCTTTTAGGTGCTACAGAAGCCCCCAGAACACGATCTCTCCCCCCCCGGCCCCCGACTTACCTTCGCTGTTGTGTAGTCTACTACTTTCTTTGTGGTCAGATCACACTTGTTCCCTACCAATAGCTTGTTAACGTTTTCGCTGGCGTAGCGGTCTATTTCTTGCAGCCACTGTTTGACGTTGTTGAAAGACTCCTGCAAAGGGGGGAGGGGGGAGAGAAAGGGTCAAAGGAGGCTCTCGGTGGATCACTGCAGGCCTAGAGATGTAAAATTTCCGGAAATTTTGAAGCTCTGAAAAAAAAAACCCGTTTCCCCCCCTGGGTTTTTTCGGGGGAAAACGGAAATTTTCGGAAAAATTGAAAAAAATGCTACATTAGCATTTCTTTTGTCTTTTCTAGATTGAAAGTCATTCTGTTACTTTAGGAACATAAAATATGACTATGGACATTTTTACTTGGCATGAAATTATCACAACTAGCATATTAAAAATATAGTGTATCCAAACAATTATTACAAACAGAATACCCACCCACATGCAAAAACAAAACTGAAACCTTTTTATTGTCTTCTGACAATAGCACCTCCTAAAGGAAGAAATGCATCTTGCATTGGAGAGTTCAGTTTGTAACCTAGGACTTGCTTGTCCTCAGTGCACAGAAAATAGATCAATCTGATACCATATATATATGAAATTATTTGGAAAATATTTGAACACCTTGTCTTAAAATATTTTATTCATCATGTTAAAATAAAACATTCTATAATTTTCTTTTTTCAATTTTTCGGAAAAAAGCAAAAAGGCTTCAGGGAAAAAACGGAAAAAAACCCATTTCCCCCCTGAAATGTTCTGTTTTTTCCCTCGGGTCTTCACATCTCTAAGCAGGCCGTTCAGGTTTGGAGGTGGCTCTGAGTGATTGTGAAGGATTTCTGGCAGGTCAGCTCAGCGCTACGCTAGCAGGAGCGTATTTAGCCGGTGGGAGGTTACAGAAATGAGTGTTTCAATGCGGAGACCAAGGCTGGGTCCAAGAAGCAAGGGCAAAACTTTGCTTCTTGCACGAGATCTCCTGCCTGCCGTTTTTATTGTACCACCGAGCCAAGGCTCTGAGGCTAAATCGAGGGAGAACAGGGTTTGATTCCCCACTCCTCCTCCACATGCAGCTGTTGGTGTGACTTTGGGCCACTCACAAGTTCTCTCAGAGATGTTCTCTCTCAAGGACAGTTCTGAAAAGAGCTCTCTCAGCCCCACCTTCCTCATAGAGTGTCTGTTGTGGGGAGAGGAAGGAGATTTTAAGCCGCTCTGAGACGCCGAGTGAAGGGCGGGGTATAAATCCAACCTCTTCTTCTACTACTACTACCCCAGTGCTAGGAACTTATAGAGTTCCTGGGCTTAATCTAAAGTGCCGATCTTGACTTTACCAAAGGAACTGAGAGCCAGCAAAGTTATTTCAGGATCGGAGCCGCGTGCTTTGCGTGGGCTACCCGTTACCCACATGGATAAAGCTACGCTGCAAAGATATGTTCAGAAGTCTGCTTTCAGACACATTACTGACGGGCAGTTGGTTCAGGGCGGACAAACGGGAACGCTACTTAACACAGAGAGTGACTCAAATGAGGGATTTGCTGCCAGAGGGTGTTGTGATGGCCACAGGAATGGACAACTTGAAAAGAGGATGAGACAGATTCATGGAGAAGTCTGTCAATGGCTGCTAGCCATGGTGACTGAGGGGAACCTCCACATTCAGAGGCACTAATCCTCTGGATCCCAGACTCAGGAGGCAAGATCGGGGAAGGCCTCGGCCTCTATGCCGTGTTGTTGGCCCTCCAGAGGAACTGGCTGGCCAGTGTGAGAGACATGATGCCGGACTGGATGGACAGCTGGTCGGATCTAGAAGGCTCTTTTTATGTTCTTACTTCCTGTGTGCCAGATGCACAGGGCGCTTACCTGATCCGTAACAT
>NW_015168829.1:0-2452 GCF_001447785.1 Gekko japonicus
CCTGCCCTCCCTTCTCGTGACCTGCCTCACAAAAACTCTTCTGTTTTAATTTCAACCTTCTGGGGCAACAGAACACAACTCCGCCCCATCCTCTATACGACAGCCTTTCAAGTACTTGAAGATAGTTACCATATCACCTCTCAGTCATCTCCTCTCCAGGCTAAACATACCCAGCTCCTTCAGCCTTTCCTCACAGGACTTGGTCTCCAGACCCCTCACCGTCTTCGTTGTCCTCCTCTGGACACGTTCCAGCTTGTCTATATCCTTCTTAAATGGTGGTGCCCAAAACTGAGCACAATACTCAAGGTGAGGTCTAACCAGAGCAGAGAACGTTGTCCTCTCCCTCTTTTCCCATGGCCTTCCATGGAGACACATGTCTTTGCGGGTCTCTCCTGTAGAGACAATGCCCTCATACTCCCAGGCACATGATGCCAGACAAGCTGGCCATTTGGGATAGGGGAACAAATGTAAAGAAAACAGTTGTGAGAGTCTGACCCACAAATCAAGCAGTCAACAAGGCTTGTAAAGAAAATGCTTTCTGTATGTTATGGTCAACAAGCACAACAACGCAATAAACAAATTTCTTCAAATCAAAAGAAAATCCCCGTGTAAAAATACAGCATCAACGTCGTCTCCGGATTACATAGCAACATTTCAAAATTGGATCTTCCTCAGGAAATATTAGAGTAGTACAAAAGCTCACAGTGCTTTACAAAAAATCAGGAAAGATAATACATTTAGATCTCAGTAAATATTGAGGCTCAAATATGCTGCTAAGCTTTTAATGGATCTCTTTACATTACACTTCTGCTGTCTCTCTCCTTCTAACTGCAACCTAAATGTGAACTGGGTCTACTTCAATAAATGTAAAGGTAAAGGTTCCCTTGCTCGAAAGCCAGTCGAATCCGACTCTAGGGTTGCAGTGCTCATCTTCGTTTCAAAGCCGAAGAGCCAGCGCTGTCCGAAGACATTTCTGTGGTCATGTGGCCGGCATGACTAAACACCAAGGCGCACGGAACGCTGTTACCTTCCCACCGAAGTGGTACCTATTTATCTACTTGCAATTTCTTGCTTTCGAACTGCTAGGTTGGCAGGAGCTAGAAGTAGAGATGGGAGCTCACTCCGTCATGCAGCACTCGGGTCTCGAACTGCTGAACTACTGACCTTCCACAGCCTGCAGTTCAGCATCTTAACCACTTGAGCCACCGCAGCTCCTTCAATAAATGTAAGTTTACCCTTTTTTTTGCAATATGCTTCTTGGGAGGTTTATTTACTGCACTCAGTATCCATGCTTCTATGACTGGGCAAACCTCTGCTGTATTAAACTAATATCCCAATAGGGAGGACATTCAACTCCAGGTCCCAGAGCAGCTGAGGGTGATGCACACTGTCAACCCTGCTCCCCCGTCGCTGTGATAACCATCTCTGCTGCAGCTGCTGAAGTAAGGCTAGGATGAGTCAGAGAGCAGAGCGTGACTATGTCACACACAAGGGCAAGAAGATGCCTCATCGGCCACTAGAGAGGAGATGATCGCACACAGCCTGCCTGTTCCCAGAAAGGCCTTATGTCATAAGAACATAAGAGAAGCCAATGCTGGATCAGGCCAAGGATCCATCCAGTCCAACACTCTGGGTCACACAGTGGCCAGAAATACCAGGGGCCATCAGGAGGTCCAGCAGTGGGGCCAGGACACTAGAAGCCCTCCCACTGTTGCCCTGCTTATAGCCGCCAGCTCCTGTGGCAGTGAATTCCATGTGTTCATCACTCTTTGGGTGAAGAAGGACTTCCTTTTATCTGTTCTAACCCGACCGCTCAGCAATCTCATGGAGTGCCCACGAGTTCTCATATTGTGAGAAAGGGAGAAAAGGACGTCTTTCTTGACCTGCTCTATCCCATGTATAATCTTATAGATCTCGATCATGTCACCCCTCAGTCGTCGTTTCCCCAAGCTAAAGAGCCCTAAGCGCTTTAACCTTTCCCCATAGGGAAAGTGTTCCAACCCTTTGATCATTCTAGTTGCCCTTTTCTGCCCTTTTTCCAGTGCTATAATATCCTTTTTGAGGTGTGGTGACCAGAAGTGCTAAAGAGCCCCAAGCGCTTTAACATTTCTTCATAGGGAAACTGTTCCAACCCTTTTATCATTGTTGGGTGTTACAAGTTAGAACACTATTCAGTATTTACTGGGTTAATGATGTTTGTTAAGTCACATGTTTGTTTGTAACCAATCTGTTTAGAGAGCTAGAAAGCCCGGTAACTTCAGATCTAGTTACTAAAGAGCCCCAAGCGCTTTAACATTTCTTCATAGGGAAACTGTTCCAACCCTTTTATCATTGTTGGGTGTTACAAGTTAGAACACTATTCAGTATTTACTGGGTTAATGATGTTTGTTAAGTCACATGTTTGTTTGTAACCAATCTGTTTAGAGAGCTAGAAAGCCCGGTAACTTCAGAT
>NW_015168829.1:2703-2865 GCF_001447785.1 Gekko japonicus
CCTGGCCACTGTTTCAGCTCACTGACCTCGAGCAGTGCAGGGGTCACAAGCGAACCAGGTGCCGGAGGATCCCCTTCCTGGGCCTGCTAAAAGCCATGTGGCTTGGCTACAGGTGTGCAAAACCATCCCCATATGCTGCTCCCCCCCAACCCGCATTGGCAA
>NW_015168829.1:5562-24409 GCF_001447785.1 Gekko japonicus
CCCTTCACTACCCGAGGGAGTCTCAGAGCGGCTTACAGACTCCTTTCCCTTCCCCTCCCCACAACAGACACCCCCCTGTGAAGATGTTTCTTATATTCTTTTCTTATATTCTTTTCTTATACTCTTAAGCAGAGGCTCTCCCAGAGAGCCAGAGCCTCTCCCAAAAGGTCTTTGTCTAAGACACAGTCAACAAAAAGCTGCAGCCACCACCGTACGGTGTAGTCAGTACACACGCAGGCAAAATCACGGCCCAGCCTTCCCAGCCGCTGCACCCTCCACAAAATGCTCTCTGAAATCCAGAGCTCTCGCCTGCTGCCAGAAAGCCGGGGACCCAGGCTGCCCTCCTCCCCCATTCGGCCAGCCGCTCCAAAGAAATGGCCCCACACGACAGAGAATGGCCTCATTCTGGCCGTCACGGGAAGAACCAACCTAAGGGCACGGGGGGTGTGTGTGCCACAATCAAATGGGTCACCTGAGCAGCACAGCAGTTGCCTCTTGGTTGTGTGCTATTCCCCACCACCACCGCCCCTCACCACGGAAGGCTGCTTGGCACAAAATGGTCCCCCGGGGGGCCCTGGGACTGACCAGCGCCAGACACACGGACGGAGCTTCACGACGCTGGCCTCGAGACAGCCATCCGATGCGCACAGAGATTCTGATTATATTATCAGAAGTGACAATCTTATGGCACGGAGGGTACTCCGTGCATGCTGGAAGGGATCCACACTTCCTGGTTCCCAGCTTGGCAGTCAAAGCGGACACGCACGCACGCAAACACACACCAGGCTCTAGAAGCAGCTCCAGCCGAAGGCCCTGAATCAGGCCCAACTCTCCCGGCCCCACATCTTGGCAGAGAGCAAGAGAGGACTGAAGCAGCTCTCTGCGTCTCCCCCTGCCAATCCCGTCAGGCAACCCGCTCACACCACACTTGTGGGGCCTTCTCTTGGCCTCCGGCTGCCACCGCCTGGCCTCTTCCACCTCCCCATGACTTTCAGATGGTGCCCAAGCCACCTCCTGGTTTTCACCAGCCACAGCAGATTCCCTACGCGGGGAGGAGAAACAGGCCGAGAGAAAAAGACTGGGCCACGTTTGGTGGCCATGCAGGCGCCGGGACCTGTGGCTCTTTCTGGCCGAAGTCCAGCACACCTGCCTGTCAGCTATGGGGGCTGGCATGTTCTTACAGTGTCTGTGCAAATTGCTTTCGCATTCCTGTCTCTTGCTTGGCACAGTAATGCTTATCTCTAAAGAAGAACAGGAGGTGAGGTGTGTTGTCTCCCAACCGTGGGAGCAGAGCAATCCCCAGCTTCGCAGAGTAGTAACGGTTACCAGCTCTAGCCCGCGCGCGGGAGGGTGCCTGCCTAATTGGCCAGCGCAGTGGAGGGGTGCATACGAATGCCCTATATCACATTAGGTTCAAGAGGCAACTGCTATTCTTAACAGTGACTGTGTTAATGCATCTATGGCTCTTCAGTAAAAGTATGACCTTTCTAAAGAAGTGTGTACTTCGTTGTTGGCTGTGGGTTATGACACTGCCACAGTCCTGCACTCACTCACCAGCAGCCAGACTGGCGAGTCATGTTCAGTGAGTCGGGCTGTCATCCTGGTGGCACCTGGAGATCTCCTGTGATTACAACTGAATCAGAGAACCGCAGAGTTGGAAGGGTCCATAGAGGCCATCTAGTCCAACCCCCTGCTCCATGCAGGATCGGCCTAGAGCATCCCAGACAGTTGTTTGTCCAGCCACTGCTTCAAGACTTCCAGTGAGGGGGCGCTCACCACCTCCCGAGGCAGCTGATTCATAGAATGTTAGAGTGGGAAGGGACCTTTGCAGGTCATCCAGTCCAACCCCCTGCACTTTGCAGGAGCACAGCCGAAAGGTAGCCCTAAAACATACCCAAAAGATGGCCATCAAGTCTCCGCTTGAAGACGTCCAGCGAAGGAGCATCCACCACCTTCCAAGGCAGACTATTCCACTGCTCAACCACTTACAGTTAGGAAGTTTCTCCTGATATTTAGCCGGTATCGACTCCCTTGTAATTTCCACCCATTAGACCTAGTCTTGCAATCCGGAGCAAGAGGGAATAGATCCACTCCATCTTCTACATGACAGCCCTTCAGATACTTGAACACTGCGATCCTGTCCCCTCTAAGCCTTCTCTTTCCCAGGCTAAACAGACCTAACTCTTTCAGCCTTTCCTTTTAAGACTTGGATTCCAACCCTCTCACCATCCTGGTTGCCCTCTTCTGGACACGCTCAAGCTTGTCGACATCCTTCCTAAAATGTGGTGCCCAGAACTGGACACAGGACTCCAGGTGAGGCCTGACCATAGCAGAACAGAGCGGAACGACCACCTCCCGTGATCTGGACACGAGGCTTCTGTGAATGCATCCTAAGACTGTGCAGGGGTCTCCAAATTAACTGGATCAATTCGCTTGAATTTCCTGGATCAGTTCCCTTTTCGGCTCAGGCACCAGCCTGGCGTAACGCTCTCCTAGGTGAGATCCGGACCCTGCAGGGCTTTGTGCAATTCTGCAGGGCCTGCAAAAAGGGGCTGTCCTACCAGGCCTGCGGCGGAGGCTGGGGTGACCACCTGGACCGGCCTCCCCCTGCGCTCCCTCCCCCAACCCTGCTTGTCCTGCTCCTCTGGATTATTCTAACATCTATCGTTACACTTGATGCAAAACCCCTCTGGGGTGTAGTAACCCGTTCTAATGTTCCAGCTGCCATCGGATATTGATATTAGACACTGTTCTTAATGTTAATTTAGATTTATTGTTTTCAATGTTATTTGGAGCTTGGTTTGCTCCTGGAACCCTCCTTAACAATGGAGGCCCAAGTAGCAGCCACTGCCAAGTCGGTCTTTTACTATCTCTGGCTGGTTCGGCAGTTGGCTCCCTTCCTCGATCGCGCCGGCCTGGCTACAACGGTGATCCATGCGACGGTTACCTCAAGGCTAGACTACTGTAACGCTCTCTACATGGGGCTGGCTTTGTTGCAAATCCGGAGGCTCCAGCTAGTGCAGAATGCTGCGGCCAGGCTGTTGATGTGTCTTCCTAGACAGGAGCACATCCGGCCGGTGCTGAAGGCACTGCACTGGCTGCCAATAGCATACCGAATTCGCTTCAAGGTGGTGGTACTTACCTTTAAAGCCGTAAATGGCCAGGGTCTGACATACCTGAGGGACCGCCTTTCCCCATACATACCCCAGAGAGCACTATGGTCAGGGTCACAACATCGGCTGGTTATTCCAGGCCCCAAGAATACCAAACTTGCTGCGACCAGAGCTAGGGCCTTTTCAGTGGTGGCTCCTTACTGGTGGAACGAGCTCCCGGAGGAGATCAGGGCCCTGCGGGATGTTACGCGGTTCCGTAGGGCCTGCAAGACGGAGCTCTTCCACCAGGCTTTCAATTAGGAGCCACCCACTAATACCACCAACAGCCACTATTACGATCTGCGGCATAGGCCGGGCTGCAGTGCGGTCGTGCCCCTGCTGAGTGGGATGTTCTGGCCCTATATGGCACGCCATCTTGCCTAAAACCTACTGTGAGCACTTCAATTTGTATATTGTAATTGATTGTTTAACTGGGGCCCTGGTCATACGGGCCAGATAAAGCAGGGGGGAGGCGTGGCTGTTTGCCACGGAGCAAAATAAAGCACGGTAGCCTGATCACGCGGTCCCCCGAGTCTTCACGCTTAGGCTGTTAGCTGGCAATCAAACAGCGATGCTGGAGCATGGCAAAGAAGCGGCGCGGCAAGCGTTTCATGTTTGTGCACATGTGTAGTTCCGCAGAGCAGCACTGCTTTCAGTTACATGTTTGTGCGCATGCGCTTACAAAAAAACATCTGGTTTGCGAAGGGATATGGACGGGCGCCGGATGCCATGGGATACCAGCGCTCCCGCAATCAGACACTCGTCCCTGCCCCGAGTTTTCCGGATACTAGTGCACTTTCCAAGGTAGTTTTTTACTGCGCATCTTCGGCGGGACACCATGGGTTGGCCACGGGTGCGCTACGCTTCCCAGATGTTGTGGTGTGATCGCGCCCTGAAAATCCGCCTGACACTCGTGCTTCTCGCATGGCAAATCCTCCGTGTGACCGGGGTTTGGTTTTATTGTAACTGATTGATTGATTGCTTGCTTTTAAATGTTTACATGAATCTCGGCCCAGTGGGCCAAGTAATGTGAGCCGCCCTGAGCCCGCTTGCAGGGAAAGCAAGCTAGAAATACGACAAATAAATAAATAAACACATTGTTCTTACCCACACCCTGAGCCTGCTTGCAAGGGAGGGAGGGCTAGAAATCAAATAAGTCAAGTCGGCTGCTTTGGAGGGTGGACCTCTGCGGTGGTTTTGTTCCCTGTTGAGCTCTTCCCCCCCCCAAACCCTAGTCCCCACCTCCCAAAGGCTCCAGGTATTTCCCGACGCAGAGTTGGCAACATGCATCCCTGTCTCTCTCCTTGGAACTCACCCCAGTTACTGGTTCCTTCTCCCGTCTGGCTGGATTTGGCTCTCCGGCCATCCCCCCCCCCGACCTTGCCCCCCTTCAGAAAGCAAACTAGATTCTGGCACCACGGTCTACCCCCTAGACGACATCGGGAAGCCAGCCCCGTGCTCCAGCACCCACCAGGTCTGTGCTCAGGTACAGCACCAGCTGTGCAGACGTTAAGGTCTTAGCTGGCTTGCTGACGGAGGGCCATAAGCAAGCAGCAGCAGCTAGCATTCGGCAAAGACTCACGGCAGCCACTCAAACGTGGCGAGCATTATGGGTGACTGAGGCACAGTCCGGGAAGTCCAAGGTTGCTACGCAGAGGCAGGCAATGGATAAAACCACCTCTGTTTCTCCAACCTGATCTGGACGGTCCAAGCTAGCCTGATCTCATGATCTCTCAGAAGCGAAGCAGGGTCGGCCTTGGTTAGTATCTGGATGGGAGAACACCAGGAAGTCCGGGGTTGCTACGCAGAGGCAGGCAATGGATAAAACCACCTCTAGACATCTCATGCCTAGAAAACCCGACTGGATTCCTATAAGTCACCTGCAACTTGACAGCACTTTCCACCCTCAAGTCACTGAGGGGCTCATAGCAGCTGTTTCTGTGTTACCAGGAAAGGAGGACTTTTTCACGACATCAGGGCTTCCTGCTGGCGCCGCAGAGGGTTCAATCCCGCCCCCACACCTCCCCCAACAAATCCATCTTCAATAACCGTTACTCTCCAGGAATCTTGGAGCTGGGCAGCGGGATAGAAGTTGGGTGGTGGACAGTACCATTAAGTTGCAGAAGACTTACGGCTACCCTCCATGGGGTTTTAGAGGAAAGAGACATTCAGAGGTGGTTTTATCCATTGCCTGCCTCTGCGTAGCAACCCTCGCCTTCTTTGGTCGTCTCCCATCTAATTACTAACCAGGGCTGACCCTGCTGAGCTTCCAAGATCTGACAAAACGGGGCTGGGCTGGGCCATCCAGGTCAAGGCAAGCGATGAGCAGAGGTGGTTTGCCATTGCCTGCCTCTGCATAGCAACCCTGCAATTCCTTGCTGGTCTCTCATCCAAGTACCGTCCGCGGTTGACATTGCTTAGTTTCTGAGAGTCTTCCCTTGAGAGTCCCTTGGACTGCAAGAAGATCAAATCAGTCCATCCTAAAAGAAACCAACCCTGACTGTTCCCTGGAAGGCCACATAATGGAACTGAAGCTCAAATACTTTGGCCACCCAATGAGAAGGGAGCACTCCCTGGAGAAGAAGACCCTGATGCTGGGAAAGACTGAAGGTCAAAGAAAAGACGGGGACAGCAAAGGATAAGATGGTTAGACAGTGTCATAGATGCAACGAACATGAAGTTGAGCAAACTTCAGAGGACGGCGGAAGACAGGAGGGCCTGGCGGGAGCTGGTTCATGGGGTCACGAAGAGTCGGGCTCGACTGTGCGACTGAACAACAACAAAGCTTCTGAAAGCTGACGGGATGGGCCAACCAGAGCCGGGCAGAAGTTTACTTCCTACAAAGCTCCTTTAGAAGAAGTTTCCTTGATCCTGGGGAGGGGGGAAGATTACAGTTTAGGCAGGATTTGAACCTGGGACCCTCTGGCTGAGAGCTGCCCCCTCTCTTAGCCAACACTACATTTTACACAGAACATTCCCCGTGTATTTCAAGCCTCCCAAATGCATCTCCCTTTAAGCATGCCAGTAGATTCTGGTGCCAATGGCTACCCGGCTCTGACCTCACAGGGTGAGGGAACAGCACGGCCAGAAAGCCTGGGAATATCCAACCCCTGAGCACCCACAGTTGGAGCTGAGGCCAACCGAAAATGTACCTCTCTGCTCCCTCTTTCTGCCCCCAGGAGGAACGAGGGGTTCTATACACAAGGGAGGAGAGAGAGAGATGACAGAAGAAGAGACTGGACTTATACCCTGCCCTTCACTACCCAAAGGAGAGCGGCTTACAATCTCCTTTCCCTTTCCCTTTCTCTCCCCACAACACACACCTTGTGAGCAGTGTTCCCTCCAAGCTGAGTTAGGGTGAGCTAGCTCACTGTCTTTTTAGCCTCCGGCTCACACATTTTTGTCTTTGCTCAGGAAAGATGGCTCCAGAGCAAACTAATTCATGCAGCAGCCAAATCGCTCACTCACAACTTTAATGCCAGGAGCTCACAAAAGAGCAACTTCAATGCCAGGAGCTCACAAAAGTGGGAGCATTGCCTGTGAGGCAGGTGGGGCTGAGAGAGCTCTTTCGAGAACTGCCCTTGAGAGAACAGCTGTTATGTCTTAAGTGGTGGCACAGGGGATTTATCCTCTGGTTATAGTAGTAACATCTGAGCTGAACAGAACGGCTGTCAGTTCTAGCCCCGTGCTGGTGTGAGCTACCAGCCTTGTCCCCAGCTCGCCGTCCACCCAGCGGTTCGAAAGCTTCGGCGAGTAGATAAAATGGGTACCACTCCTTAGAGAGGGTGGGCACACTAAACCCCCCGGTGGGGGAGGTGTTAGCTGGCGAACGGAATGTCCAGCTCGTAAGATCGGAAGCCTAGAAAGATCTCTTCGGCATCAAGAAGCCTGTAATGGGCCGTTCCGGCCAGGCGGTGGCAGTGCAGCGTTGCGACTCGAATCAGACCTGGAGAAAGCTGACGTCATCAAGCCAAGCTGAGTGGAGAAATGCCGTCTGGAACATGTCTAGTCTACAGCTGAACAAATCCCCATTGGCTGAGAACGTGTGCGATTTAAAGATTTATATATGTTGTCCTCCCTTACCCCCATGAATCATTGTTAGTCCCTTGTGAAATGAGTAACTGTAAATCGCTCAGAGCCAGCAGCTCTGCAGGATTGAGCGATTTATTTATTTATTTAAGTTAATAAAGCAATGTTAAGCATATTCTTTGACAACAAAGCAGGACAGGGATTGAAGTACTAACCAATCAGAGAAGCCTATGTTTTCGGCGGGAACCATTCTCACAGGTTCCAAGCCCTGCATTCTTATTGGATGTTATCTGTTTGTTGGGTGTGGTTTTGCCCTGTTCAAATGATATATAAGTCAGTTTGGTTCTATGCATTTTTGTCTTGTGTTGTTGTTACGAGCTGAATAAATGAAATCACTTGTTTAAGAGCTGCCTCGATCTCAGTTCATAATAACAGCTCTGAGAGAACTTGTGACTGGCCCAAGGTCACACCAGCAGCAGCATCTGGAAGAATGGGGAATCAAATCCGGTTCTCCCAGATTAGAGTCCGTGCTCCCAACCACTACACCAAACTGTCTCGTTACTAACTGCTGGGGTGGTGGTGGGGGGAGGAGAAGACACGATCATGAATCTGAGGTTCTTACCTGTCTGAGATTTCTCCTGGCTAAGATGCCCCAGAGCAGGAGCACACATGTCCCATCTCTGCCCCCTTCTGTACTGCTCAAGTTGGAGGAAAGCTTATGACTGTTCACCTCTCTGCCTTCCTAGTATATAGACATGTACGGATCACAAATTCTCCAGGGACACTAAATGTCAGGCCTTGCCTTTTTGACCTGCCAATTCATCACTGCCAGATCCACAAGCCAGCCCGCCTGTTGTCGGCAAGGGCATGGCGGCATTCCCGGGCACGGAGGAATCCTGGGTGTTTGGGGCCGGGTGGCCGGGATTCAGACAGATGGGTCTCTGGCATGGAGACAGGGAGCACGGGCTCTTTGCAGATAGAGATGTAAGTAGGGAGGCGCTGGGGTGGGGGAAAGAAGAGTGTCTCATGTCCAACGAGGCAGCCGCGAACGAGGCTTTAGTTCAGTGAGTGGAGCGGCGGAGGGAGCTAAATTGTCTTTTGAAATCTTGTATCAGTATTCACATTACAGAGGCTCCTTCCAGCTATTTCAGCATATTAATAATAAATGCTCCATAATTACAGCGGTGCGCCTCGCCGCCGCCTCCCTTCCCCTTTGTCAACGTCTGCTTAAAGCAATGCGGCCCAAGGACCGAGCCCCGCCGCTGCAGCAGCCAAAGAGACGGGCGGGAATCAGGCACAAAGCCCGCCGGGGCTCCCCTCTCGCTGAGCTGGTAGCTCGAGCCAAAGGAGGCCCGAAGCCACCTCCTGCACCAGGATGGCACTGCGGGACTCCTCAAGGTCGGGTTCCTAAACGTCTCTGAAACTGGCTGGGAGTGGCCTCCAGCATCTGAAAGAACGCCAGTTCCCATCATGCCTTTAGGGCTCTTTCTCAGAGAACAGCTCAGTGCCACGATTCCCCCCTCTCATGCCACTGTGGGTCACGAAATGGCTGTGCCTCCCACTGGCTACAGAGGCCACGCGGCCCACGCCACACGTCAGGGGTTCTCTGCCTTTTCTCAGCCTGTGGGTGCCTTTGGAATGCTGAGCCATCGTGGTGGGCGTGGCAACAAAATGTCAGCCACAAGACGGCCGCAACAGGAGGAGGAGCCGGTGACAAAATGGCTGACGCAGCTGACCTTCAGTCACTCATAAGAACTTAAGAGAAGCCAATGTTGGATCAGGCCAAAGGCCCATCCAGTCCAGCTCTCTGTGTCACACAGTGGCCAAAAACACCAGGTGCCATCAGGAGGTCCAGCAGTGGGGCCAGGACACTAGAAGCCCTCCCACTGTTGCCCCCCCCCAAAGCACCAAGAATACAGAGCATCCCTTGCCCCAGACTGAGAGTTCCTATCGATACCTTGTAGCTGAGTGTCTGTATGATTATCCAATACCCTTTCAAAAGAACATAAGAGAAGCCACTGTTGGATCAGGCCAGTGGCCCCTCCAGTCCAACACTCTCAGTCACACAGTGGCCAAAAATACCAGGTGCCCTCAGGAGGTCCACCAGTGGGGCCAGGACACTAGAAGCCCCCTCCCACTGTTGCCCCCCCCAAGCACCAAGAATACAGAGCATCCCTTGCCCCAGACCAAGAGTTCCTATCTATACCTTGTGGCTAATAGCCACTGATGGACCTCTGCTCCATATAAGAACATCAGAGAAGCAAATGTTGGATCAGGCCAAGGACCCACCCAGTCTAGCTCTCTGTGTAACACAGTGGCCAAAAACACCAGGTGCCCTCAGGAGGTCCAGCAGTGGGGCCAGGACACTAGAAGCCCTCCCACTGTTGCCCCCCCCCAAAGCACCAAGAATACAGAGCATCCCTTGCCCCAGACTGAGAGTTCCTATCGATACCTTGTTGCTAAGAGCCACTCACTGTAGATCTTCATGCTGTGGTGGCACTTGCTGCCGAAGCAACATTTTTTTTTAAATCTGCACCGCCAATAAAATCCCCAGTGGCCAATCAGAAGCCTTGCTGGGTTGGCGGGCACCTTGGCACTCATCGGCACCACATTGGGAAACCTCGCCTGGCCCTCTATAGCTGCATCTATCAAGAGAAAACCAGAATTATTCTCCTTTTGGTGTTCAGGTGACAAAAAAAACCAACCTGTACTCAGATCCAGCTTGTTGTCAGGGTCCTTAACAAGGTTACGCAACACAGGGCTTCATAACAAGATAACTGTTTATTGGTAGATCCAGTACTAGAGACACGTGTACAGCTTGTGTCAGGAATGGCCGCCAATACGAGGGCCATACTAGAATCAAACATCCCCCCTGTAAGCATGAGCCAATGGATACATCTCGTGCATGCGTGGGCAAAGCAAGCAGGCAAAGCAAAAGCCGTTAACTTTCCCAGCCGGGTAAAACTGCAGCTGGAGCATCTACAAGGTCAAGCACAAGATAGCAAACAGTTGGTGAGCCAGGGAGAGCTGAGACAGAAAACGGGAGGGCACCCCTCCACATTCCAGCCCTATGACAGGGCTACCTGACACTTGTACTCAGATCTGATTCTTCCTCTCTCGGTGGTTCTTTGCGAACCGGTGGCAATCGAAAGCAGCCTGCTGCCTCTCTCTGGCCGGCTTCCGCACCTTCTGCCGAGCTGCACGTGTTCCTTAGCAGCATCTCTAACAGCTGGAACAAGCACCGCATTTTTAAGGAGACGCTCATGAATCACATTTGAAAGTTCGGTGCATCGTAATTCGGAAATTTTCCATACTGAACTTCGGCAGAAACACCGGAACTTTTTGTTTAAGAGGCTGCTTAAAAAGGTGCAAGTGTGCTCCTTCCTGCTTCAGGCGATGAATGAGCCAGCCTACAGAACACTTGCAAGCTTCATAACCCCAAACAGGCAAGAAGATTGTTCCAGATGGGTAGCACAGCGGAAGCGTTCGCACACCTTCTGCCGGATCAGCTATAGTTGTTCGAAGGGTGGGGGGAATGCACATCCGCACTAAAATTAAGAATACACACACTACCCGACAGCCATAAGTGATAAAAGCAAAATCTAAAAGCCACGTTTTGACAAACCGAAGAGTGACAACAGATTTGCAAACTGTTTCTGTAAAATGTGATGATCATTCTGGGCTGAATTTGCATTTTCTAGTCATTAAAATGTGCAGAGTTCGAAAACAGAGCATAAAGCAGGCCAACGGTTCTAACAAAAAAACACACACCCTTTCTTCTCCCAAGCCATGACAGAATGCAGAAGCTAGGGACGGGTGGGAGAGCCCTTACAGAAAGCCCTTCGGGGGCACAGGAATGGGAAGAAGCGAAGGGACCTTCCTGGGCTTCTGTTTTATTTTACTTTCATTTAGTTTCTTTCACTTTATTAATATCCCACCTTCCTCTCCAATGGGGAGCAAAATTAGCTTACGTCAGTCTCCTGCCCTATGTTTCATCCTCACAACAATCCTGTAAGGTAGGTCAGCTGAGGTATAGAATCACAGAATCACAGAGTTGGAAGGTACCCCCAGGGTCATCTAGTCCAACCCCCTGCACAATGCAGGGAATTCACAAATACCTCCCCCTCCACCCCTGCAGTGACCACTGTTCCACGCCCAGAAGAGGACAAAAAACCCCTCCATGCAGTTACCACCTGTCCACGCCCAGAAGAGGACAAAAAACCTCTCCAGGGTTGCTTCCTGACCCTAGTCTCTTCACGCAGAGAGTGATTAAAATGTGGAATTCGTTGCCAGAGAATGTAGCAATGGCCACAGGAATAAACTGCTTGAAATGGGAATTAGATAGATTCAGAAGAAGAAGAAGAGATTGGATTTATACCCCGCCCTTCACTTGGAGTCTCAGAGCGGCTTACAAACTCCTTTCCCTTCCCCTCCCCACAACAGACACCCTGAGAGGTGGGTGGGGCTGAGAGAACTCTGACACAAACTGCTCTTTTTCAAGGAGAGCTGTGCCAGAGCTTGTGACTGACCCAAGGTCACATCAGCAGGTGCAAGTGGAGGAGTGGGGAATCAAACCCGGTTCTCCCAGATTAGAGTCCGCACACTTAACCACTACGCCAAACTGGCTCTCACAGAGGAGTTTATCAATGGCTATCAACCACGATGACTGAGGGGAACCTCCATATTCAGAGGCACTAAGCCTCTGAATCCCAGAGCCAGGAGGTAACATCAGGGGAAGGCCCTGGCCCCTATGCCCTGTGGTTGGACCTCCAGAGGAACTGGTTGCCCCCAGTGTGAGACAGGAGGCTAGACTGGATGGACCCTCACTGGTCTGACCCAGCAGGGCTGATGTTCTTATCAGGGGAAGGCCTCGGCCTCTCTGCCCTGTTGTTGGCCCTCCAGAGGAGCTGGTTGGCCACTGTGTGATGTGGACTAGATTGACCCTCCCTGGTCTGACCCAGCAGGACTCTTCTGATGTTCTTATCAGGCCTTGGCCTCTCTGCCCTGTTGTTGGCCCTCCAGAGGAACTGGCTGGCCACTGTGTGAGACTGGAGGCTGGACTAGATGGACCCTCACTGGTCTGATCCAGCAGGATTCTTCTGATGTTCTCCTCAGGGGAAGGCCTCGACCTCCATGCCCTGTTGCTGGCCCTCCATAGGGACTGGCTGGCCACTGTGTGAGACAGGATGCTGGACTGGATGGACCCTCACTGGTCTGATCCAGCAGGTCTCTTCTCATGTTCTTTTCAGGGGGAGGCCTTGGCCTCTCTGCCCTGTTGTTGACCCTCCAGAGGAACTGGTTGGCCCCTGTGTGAGACAGGAGGCTGGACTAGATGGACCCTCACTGGTCTGACCCAGCAGGGCTCTTCTGAGGTTCTTCTCAGGGGAAGGCTTCGGCCTCTCTGCCCTACTGTTGCCTCTCCAGAGGGACTGGCTGGCCACTGTGTGAGACGGGATGCTGGACTAGATGGACCTCAGTGGTCTGATCCAGCAGGGCTCTCTGGTGTTCCTTCTCAGGGAAAGGCCTCAGCCTCTCTGCCCTGTTGTTGGCCCTTCAGAGGAACTGGCTGGCCACTGGGTGAGACAGGAGGCTGGACTAGATGGACCCCCCTGTTGCTGGTCCTCCAGAGGAACCGGTTGGCCAATGTGTGAGACGGGATGCTGGACTAGGTGGACCCTCCCTGGTCTGACCCAGCAGGGCTCTTCTGATGCTCTTATCAAGGGAAGGCCTCGGCCTCCATGCCCTGTTGTTGGCCCTCCAGAGGGACTAGCTGGCCCCTGTGTGAGACGGGAGGCTGTACTAGATGGACCCTCACTGGTCTGACCCAGCAGGGCTCTTCTGGTGTTCTTATCTGTGACTGACTAAGGTCACCCAGGAAGCTTCCATGGCAGAGTGGGGATTAAAAGATGGGTCACCCAGATCCTAGTCCGACACTGTAATGACTACACCATCTTGGCTCGGCCCCTGGTGCACTTCCAAAACCCAACAGAGTCCGCCTCATTCAGCTTTGCCTCCACCATGGAGCAGAAAGGGGAATACCTCATTACTAGGGGAAAACTGGAAAGGCCACAGGGCATTAAAAAATCCCTGGTTGTTTTCCACACAGACACGCTTGTGTGGTTTCCTCGTTGCATCTCTCATCACAGCACAACAATAGGGCTTCCCTAATGCAGGTTTCCTCGCCGTTTCCCTTCCCCCCTGCCCCAGTAGCAGGGTCCCCCCCCCCCAAAACTACTGGAAATTTGCCAGGTTTTTATTTTAAAACCTGAATTTTAATGACATTATCATTACACTAGAACAATCTGTGCATCAGGTTTTCTGCATTCTCAGCTTTCTTTGTTTTTTAAGTCCCTAGTCCCGTTCATTGTGGAGAGGAGGAGGAGGAGAGTTGGATTTATACCCCACCCTTCACTACCCGAAGGAGTCTCAGGGCAGTTTACAATCCCTTTTCCCTTCCCTTACCCACAACAGACACCCTATGAGGCAGGAGGGACTGAGAGAGCTCTGAGAGGACTGCTCCTGAGAGAACAGCTCTGAGAGAACTGTGACTGACCCAAGGTCACCCAGCCGGCTGCATGTGGAGGAGGAGTGGGGTATCAAACCCGGTTCTCCAGATTAGAGTCCGCCGCTCTGAACCACTACACCAAACTGGCTCTCAGGTTTGTCTCTGAAACAAAAGGGATAGAGGCTTAACTTTGCCTTTTTGATGAGAGCTGGGAAATTAAAGGACCTGATAAACAGATTATGACGTATAGCTGAACTTTCTACACGGCACCCACCCAAGCTTTGCTGTCATCTTTCCTGAATCTTTCCGATCCCATTAGCACCAGAACCCCCCCCCCCGAGCGCTTTGCTGGCCTGATCCACAGGCCCCATCTGCAAGCTCACTGCACTCGACCTTTCCAGAAGGAACCTGCTACCAAGTCGACTCCCCTCCAACCAGCTCCTGTGACGGCCGAGAAGCACCCTGCCCTCGGAGGACTCGTCCAGGAGAGGTCATCAGCCAGCCTTCCGGAAAAGCTGAAGTTTTGATCACACCTCCCCCTACACCCCTGCCCCCGCCGCAATGAATCTGCAGGCAAAGGGGCCGATATAATGGCCTCCGTTTATGGTGCAGCACACTCCTCATTCACATGCCTCAGCCCTGGCTCTCTCTTCCCCGGGCGCAGCTGCCCTTTCACAAGCCTTCAATGCCAACGAGCCGCGTACCAAAGAGAGTCTTGTTTGAAGATCCGAGACACGCCGGAGCGCTGGCAGCTCTCCGTGAAAATTAACTTGACTCCTGCCCCTCATTATGGGGCTTTGCAGACTGAAAGCCTCCCCTTGAAAGGGAACAAACAAGCAATTTAGATACAAAGTCGAGAGCGGCGAAGGGGGTGGGGGGAGAAAGCCAAAATTGTGTGTCGAGATCGCTGAGCTGCGCAAAGGCGTTTTAAAAAAAAACTTGCGTCTTTCACCTTTACTCTGCCCTCTAAAGTATGGAAATAACCGACCGGGGAGAGGGTCAGAGGCTACAAAATCTGGCCTTTGCCGCTGCACACAGATGCAACACTGTGAGCCACAAGTGTTTCGGAGGGGCTGTCCTTACAAGAGCAGCGGACCAGTGAGACCCACCCTCTTCTCTCACGCCACACGCATCACATGTCCCATGCTCCACATTCCAGGAGCCATCCTAGCCCTCTAGAGACCAAAAGCATAAGCCGCGTAATACCCTTTACTAAGCCCTGCCCAAGTGACGCATCAGGAGCCTGCCTCAAGTTCCGCCAAACCCTTCCTCTGGACGAATGCTTAAAAGGCAACACCCTAAGGGTTGGTGGAGGGGGAAACGGGCTGCGATCTTGCTCCTCTTTGGAGAGTCCTGCCAAGGAAGTAGGCACTGAAAAGAACTGGTCTGAGGCCCTCCTTAGAATCATAGAATGTTAGAGTTGGAAGGGACCTTACAGGTCATCTAGTCCAACCCGCTGCACTCTGCAGGAGCACAGCCGAAAGATAGCCCTACAATATACCCGCAAGATGGACGTCCAGCCTCTGCTTGAAAACATCCAGCGAAGGAGCATCCACCACCTCCCCACTAAGCCTTCTCTTTCCCAGGCTAAACAGACCCAATTCTTTCAGCTTAGCGGGTACACCGGACTCATGGTGACCCCACCGGGTTTTCTAGGCAAGAGACACACGGAGGCAGGTTTGCCACTGCCTGCCTCGATTTGCTTGGCGGTCTCCCATCCAAGTACCAGCCGGGGGTGACCCTGCTTAGCTTCTGAAATCTCGTGAGATCAGGCTAGCCGGAGAAAACAGTTTTTAAAAAAACTTTCCCGCACCTTAAGATAAAACACACCTTGACCTGGATAGTCCAGGCTAGCCTGATCTTGTGAACTAAGTGGGGTCAGCCCTGGTTAGTACTTGGATGGAAGTCCACTAGGGAAGTCCAGGGCTGCTAAGCAGTACAGAGCGGAACTACCACCTCCCGTGCTCTGGACACAATGCTTCTGTTAATGCATCCTAGGATTGATCCTTGATCTTCCAGGGTGAATGGGAAGTGCCTCCCGGGTGAACATAGGAGGAGGAGGAGATTGGATTTATACCAATCTTCACTCGGAGCCTCAGAGCGGCTTACATTCCCCTTTCCCTCCCCCTCCCCACAACAGACACCCTGTGAGGTCGGTGGGGCTGAGAGAACTCTTTTCAGGACAGCTCCAAGAGAACTTGTGACTGACCTGAGGTCACACCAGCAGCTGCGAGTGGAAAAGTGGGGAATCAAACCCAGTTCTCCCAGATTAGAGTCCGCGCTCCAAACCACTACACCAAACTGGCTCTAAAAACCAGTGGTCTAAAAACCAAAGTCTCCCCGATTCCAGAAAGGCCAAAAAGGGTCCTTTAGCAGGCTGAGAGCAGAAGGAAAAGGTGGTAGTGGACGGCGGCGTCAAGTCACAATTGACTCATCCAACGCTCCCTCTAAGCTGTGGAACCTTGTGAGCAAAAATTCTACTTTGTGAGCTCCTGGCACTAAAATTGTAAGCAAGCGATTTGGCTACTGCATAAATCAGTTTGCTCTGGAGCCGTCCCTCCCGAGTGAAGACGAAAATGTGTGAGCCGGAGGCTAAAAAACTGTGAGCTAGCTCACACTGACTCAGCTTAGAGGGAACACCGGACTCAGGGTGACCCCACCGGGTTTTCTAGGCAAGAGACACACGGAGGCAGGTTTGCCACTGCCTGCCTCGATTTGCTTGGCGGTCTCCCATCCAAGTACCAGCCGGGGGTGACCCTGCTTAGCTTCTGAAATCTCGTGAGATCAGGCTAGCCGGAGAAAACAGTTTTTAAAAAAACTTTCCCGCACCTTAAGATAAAACACACCTTGACCTGGATAGTCCAGGCTAGCCTGATCTTGTGAACTAAGTGGGGTCAGCCCTGGTTAGTACTTGGATGGAAGTCCACTAGGGAAGTCCAGGGCTGCTAAGCAGTAGAGGGGGAGGAGACTGGATGTATACCCTCTCCCAGATTAGAGTCTGTGCACTTCACCACTACGCCAAACTGGCTCTCAGTTTGAGGAGGACAGACCCCTGCTGACTCTTAACCGCCTCCCCTTGCTATGCAGGCGCATGGGGCCCAGGGCAGAGTGGCAGCGCAACCCATCAAGCCCGCCTCCCATCGTGAATGCTCCCAGACATCCAGTGCTCAGGGGCTTCTTCATGCATCGTGCCATTTCCTTCTGGAATCCATCACTGCGGGGGTCTCAGAAGGAGACCTCAGGTACACGGAGGGAGGTCAGATTAACAGCCATTCGGCCCAACGACTAAATGGAGCTTCCACATTCAGACACAGCGCCTTGGAAGGCGGGGAGGGCCGCTGCCTTCTGTTGGGTATTACAAGTTGAAAACACTCAGTATATCTGGGGTTAAATGTTTATGTTACTCACAGGATGTCACATGTTTCTCATGTAGCCAATGTTCTTTAGCTGTAGAAAGCCCAGGAACTTTCTCCCTGATCTAGGAATTTGATTGGGACTAAAGCTGGGAAAGATTGAAGGTCAAAGAAGACGGGGACGGCAAAGGATGAGATGGTTAGACAGTGTCATCGACGCAACGAACATGAAATTGAGCCAACTTCAGAGGACGGCGGAAGACAGGAGGGCCTGGCGAGAGATGACCCATGGGGTCGCGAAGAGTCGGACTCGACTGTGCGACTGAACAACAACAACAAAGTGTCAAGGTGTATTACCATTTTATGGCTTCTCTTCCCGTCTTTGTTTGGTGTTCTGAAGAAGAGCAGCCATAATCTCTCCCTTCTAGTTTTGTCTTTGTAGAGTAAAGATGTAGCCGATTTTGCTCTGTTGTTATTTTCATCCCAGTTACCCTTCCCCATGCTAGAATTTAGTAAAAACTTTATATTTTAATCACACATGGACTCTGAGTCTGAATTATTTTATTCCGGCACTGCTGGACCATCTTATCTCTGCTAAATACAATTTTTTCAATATCTCACTATCACCCAACACCTTCCCAGCCGGTCGGCAGGATTCCCAAGAGCATCTGGCCGGCCGGAGATCTTCCTGAATCAGAACAGAACGCTGGGGAAGACGGAGGCGCCGATTTCGGCAGGGGAGGGAGCTTTGGCGACAAGAGGGGGAGATTCCAGAGGACCCCTCTCATGGCAGGACTAAAGCCCCCGGGAGTTCAAAGGGGGGCATTGTGCCCTCTGAAAGGAGCCTCCCCTCGAGATGTGGGGCAGGCGTGACAGCCCGCCAGGCCGATTGACCTAGAGACAGGCAGAAAATTAGATTCGGCGTGACCCGCATTGTGACGCAGACTAGCAGGCTAGCGGGCCCTCTCCCTCGCACACACAAATGCACAAAGAGGCCGCTAGAAAAAGGAAAGCGACAAGCTCCCGGTGGGGCTGGGCGAGGGGAGCATGAAGAAAAGAGGCTGAAAGGGCTGGCGGGGAGGGGAGAAAGGGCGGGCGCCCCCAGGAGCTCCCAGCACAAGCCGGTGGAAAGGGGTGGCCCCTCCCAGGGCCATAAGAGTGCAAAGGTGGACGGCTGGTCTGGGAATTATTAATCAGCCGACAATATTCCGCTCTAAGCATTTATTCTACTTCATGGCTCAGCCACTTGGTCTTCCAAAACCTGTGCTTGAGGGTACTCGGAGAACTGATTTCAGCGAGCCCTGCCTTAGGGGTAAAGCCAGTTTGGTGGAGGGGTTAGGAGGGCGGACTCTAATCTGGGAGAACCGGGTTTGATTCCCTGCTCCTCCACGTGCAGCTGCTGGTGTGACCTTGGGCAAGCCATAGTTCTGGTCAGAGCTGTTCTCTCAAGAGCAGTCCTCGAAAGAGCTCTCTCAGCCCCACCTACCTCACAGTGTGTCTGCAGTGGGGAGGGAAGGCAAGGCAAAGGAGATTGTAAACCGCTCTGAGATTCCTTTGGGTAGTTCTTCTAAAGCATCTGTTTGGCATGCAGAAGGTCCCAGGTTCAATCCCTGGCATCTCCAGTTAAAAGGATCAGGCAGGAGGGGATGTGAAAGACCTTTCTCTGCCTGAGACCCTACATAAGAACATAAGAGACGCCAGTGTTGGATCAGGCCAAAGGCCCATCCAGTCCAACACTCTGTGTCACACAGTGGCCAGAAATACCAGTGCCCTCAGGAGGTCCACCAGTGGGGCCAGGACATTAGAAG
>NW_015168829.1:24647-33506 GCF_001447785.1 Gekko japonicus
CCTTGCCCCACCTCACCCCCCCCCCCCCCCCGTGACTGCCAGGCGGGTGCTCTGCGGCCCCCAGAGGTACCTCTGGCATTCACAGCAGCAATGCCGGCAAGTTGTGATCAGCAATGCCATGTAGAAACAGCCCACATATGCCGCACAGGGTGGGTGGTAAAACATAGTCTGCATGCAAAGAACACACTCCAGCTCTGAGCTTGGATTTCAGGCAGCTCAAATCCTGCCTGGCGCTGAACAGAGCCGAGTCGTTAAGAAACAAAGCAGCTGCTAAAAAAAGGAGAAACTGCCAATGCAGGGAACAGGCCTTGGCAAAGGAGAAGACGACGAAGACGAGGACGATTGGATTTACACCCCGCCCTTCACTCAGAGTCTCAGAGCGGCTTGCAAACTCCTTTCCCTTCCCCTCCCCACAACAGACACCCGGTGAGGTGGGTGGGGCTGAGAGAGCTCTTGACAGAAACTGCCCTTTTTCAAGAACAGCTCTTGTCAGAACTACGGCTTGCCCAAGGTCACCCAGCAGGTGCAAGTGGAGGAGGAGTGGGGAACCAAACCCGGTTCTCCCAGATTAGAGTCCGCGCACTTAACCACTGGTTACCAAACTGGTGGGGCCCAACCCAAGGGGTGCGTTGTCCCGCTGCATTCCCCCAGACTGCCACAGTTGCTTGTCGGGGGGGGGGGGTCCTTCCCAAGGCCACCTCAGCAAGCTACGACCCTTGCAAAAAGGGAAAGGAGAACAGGCTGGCTGGGCACTTAAAAGAATAAGCCCCCAAACGGCACAGGATTTTGCTCCCTGAAGGAGGAGATCATAAATAAGGCAAAAGCAGCCGAGTTAATCAGAACAGACAAACTCGATTCTCTGTCGCCGGCAGCTTTGTTTTGCTGAGAGCAGAGAGACAAGTTGGTCTGTTTGGGACACGGCGCATGTATTTTCACACAGTTCCCTTTGCCCTTGAGCCCCTGGGGGCTTCTCAAGACAAAGTTCACCCTCTGGGCAGACTGTGGAGTGCAACAGAGGAGAGCCATGGAAGCCCTCCAAGAGCCACAGACAGGGAAGAAAGGGCTCAGCAACTGAGAAGAACACGAAGCGGCTGTATACGGCGCCAGACCACTGGACCAACAAGGTCAGTCTTGTCTACTCAGACTGGCAGCGGCTCTCCAGGGTCTCAGGCATAGAAAGGTCTTTGACATCCCCTCCTATCTGATCCTTTTAACTGGAGATCCCAGGGACTGCATCAGGGACCTTCTGCCTGCCAAGCAGAGGCTCTACCGCTGAGCCACGTCCCCTCTTTACAGCTCTCCAGGGTCTCAGGCGGAGGTCTTCCCCATCACCTCCTGCCTCGCCCTTTTTAACTGGAGATGCCGGGGATTGAACCAGGGACCTTCTGCATGCCAAGCAGAGGCTCTTCCACTGAGCTATAGCCCCTCTTGACAGCTCTCCAGGGTCTCAGGCAGAGAAAGGTCTTTCATATCACCGACTGCCTGGTCCTTTCTAACTAGAGATGCCGGGGATTGAACCTGGGACCTTCTGTCTGCCAAGCAGATTTTATACAGCTCAGCCAAAGCCCCTCTTTAGAGCTCTCCAGGGTCTCAGGTGGAGGTCTTTCACATTATTTATTTTTATTTATTTATTTATAAATTCAATTTATAGCCCTCCCTCCCCGCAACGTGGGCTCAGGGCGGCTCACAATCAGGCATAAGCCAGCACATAAACACATTTAAAACCATTTAAAAACATTTCCACAATATTACAACATTATTAAGTGCTCTAGATGTTCCGAATCGCTCTTCCATAAAGATGACGTATTAACGCTGCTATACCCACTCAGTGCTGTCTGTTCCGGGTGGCGCTGTCGTTTTTTCTTCAAGGGCCAGATAATGATGGTACAGTAGTGGCGGCTCCTACTCAAACGCCTGGCGGAAGAGCTCCGTCTTGCAGGCCCTGCGGAACCTACTGCCCGGTCCTTTTTAACTGGAGATGCTGGGGATTGAACCTGGGACCTTCTGCATGCCAAGCAGGGGCTCTGCCACTGAGCCACAGCCCCTCTTTACAGCTCTCCAGGGTCTCAGGCGGAGGTCTTTCACATCACCTACTACCTAACCCTTCTTAACTGGAGATGCCAGGCACAGAACGTGGGACGTTCCGCCCGCCAAGCAGATGCTCTACCACTGAGCCACAGCCCTTTGACCACAGGAAAAAAGGAAGGGGGTATCCAGCCCCTAAACTCCTCAGCTCCTCATCTGCCCAGACTGGGGAGGGGGGGAGAGAAGAGATGGATGCATCCCCCACCTACCTGCTGCAGAACACATCCCCCCCCCCGCATGACCCAGTGCCCGAGGGCAGGAATCTCCCCCAGTCAAAGACAGGCCCCGTCCTCCCCTTCACCACACAAACACTCAGCTCCACTCCACAGATAATTAAAACAGACGAGGGGAGGGGAGCGGAGATGGCTCTGCTCAGAGACCAGCGAGAGCCTCCAGCCTCATCTGGGCTCAGGAGTCTTAATTTCACTTAATGGATTTGTCACCCCTTGGCGGCCCTCGTAAAAACACTGAGGCGCCTAATTTGTCCTCAGGTCCCCCCCCCCTTCACAAGAGCTTGCGCATCACAGTATGGAGAACCAGGGCGGGAACCTCACGACACTGTCCACCAGTGATGAACTGGCACGGGCTGGAACTCGAGACTTACAAGCACTGTGCAAACAATTCCAGGGCAGGAGCCGGTGGTGGCAAAACCAAACGGGACTAGAGCAAAACAGCAACCGGCTTCAGCCGAAAGAGAAGTCCTGGCTTGAGCTTCAACAAGACCGACAAGACCCCAAAATTCTAGGACCATCTGTCTCAGCCCTAATATGTACCACTGGGGGGGGGGGAGAGATATGAAGGTGCCTTTAGCTTCTCCCTGTACCAGTTTGGTGTCGTGGTTCAGTGCGCGGACTCTAATCTGGGAGAACCGGGCTTGATTCCCCACTCCTCCACTTGCAGCTGCTGGATGACCTTGGGCAAGCCATAGTTCTGTCAAGAGCTGTCCTTGAAAAAGAGCAGTTTCTGTCAGAGCTCTCTCAGCCCCACCTGCCTCACAGGGTGCCTGTGGTGGGGAGGGGAAGGGAAAGGAGATTGTGAGCTGCTCTGAAACTCCTTTGGGTAGTGAAGGGGGAGGTATAAATCCTATCTCCTCTTCTTCTCTTCTTCAGTTCCCTGATCACAGCCTCGCCTCCCATGCAGAGTCAGTTTCAGGTATTTTGCCGCCGCAAAGAAGGTAAACTCGGACCGCACAAGCGCAGGTGCCCAACATCTCAAACTGGCAGATGAAGTTCTGTGTTGGTCAGTGTCAGGTGATGCACACTGGGACTAAAAAAATCCCAGCTTCAAGCATAGGCTAATGCAGGCCCATAGCCAGAAAATTCTCAGGGTGGGGGGACCAGGAGAACTGGTGGGGCACTGAGTCCTGCTTTTCACGGGGAGGGTGGCCTAAAAGTCAAATTTAATAACAATAAAGAATAATAAAAAGACCTTGGGGCCATAGTGGATAGCTCAATGAAAGTGTCAACCCAGCGTGCTGCAGCAATTAAAAAAAAAAAGGCAAACTCTGTGTCACGAAAGGGATTGCAGATAAAATGGCCAATATTGTAATGCCTCTGTATAGATCTATGGTGTGGCCTCATTTGGAATACTGTGCATTGTTCTGTTCACCGTATCTCCAAAGGGGCATTGCAGAGATGGAGAACGGACAGAGGAGGGTGACCAAGATGATTTGAGGGTTGGAACCCCTTCCTTGAGAGTCCCTTGGACTGCAAGAAGATCAAATCAGTCAATCCTCAAAGAAATCAACCCTGACTGTTCCCTGGAAGGCCAGATAATGAAACTGAAGCTCGAATACTTTGGCCACCCAATGAGAAGGGAGCACTCCCTGGAGAAGGCCCTGATGCTGGGAAAGACTGAAGGTCAAAGAAGACGGGGACGGCAAAGGATGAGATGGTTAGACAGTGTCATAGATACAACGAACATGAAATTGAGCCAACTTCAGAGGACAGCGGAAGACAGGAAGGCCTGGCGTGATCTGGTCCATGGGGTTGTGAAGAGTCGGACTCGACTGTGCGACTGAACAACAACCCCTTCCCTTGGAGGAACGCCTGAAGAGTCCGGGACGTTGCAGTTTAGAAAAGAGATGACTAAGAGCAGGGGTGTCAAACATAAAGCCCGCGGCCCATCCAGGGCTCTTACCCAGTCCGCAAAACTGGTATGAATGGAAATCGAATATGCTTCCCCTTTTATGGTATCCATTTATTTATTTATTTCAATTTATATCCTGCCTTGCCCGCACAGGCAGGCTTCCACTGGAAGAAACCTAGTCTTGCATATGATTAAATACATATATTGGGGCTTTTGTGAGCTCCCCAGGAAATCAATTGCTTTCACTGCTAGGAATCAATTGCTTTTGTATTTTGAGTCAAAATATATATCTATTGTTAATTGGGTTTGCTGTGTCCTTGATAAAGTTTTTATCTCCAGTACCTGGCATTACATTGTATGGCACACATGGCCCGGCTCAACAAAGTGACGTTTATGTCAGATCCGGCTGACTCAGTTCGACACCTCAGTGATAGAGGTTTTTAAAGTTACGCACAAGGTGGAGAGAGTTGGCAAAGAGAATCCTTTCTCATCTCCCAAAACATGAGAACTCGAGGGCATTCAATGACGTTGATGGGCAGTAGATTCAGGACGGACAAAAGGAAATTCTACTTTACACAGGGAGTGATTAAAATGTGGAATCCGCTGCCAGAGGATGCAGTGATGGCCACAGGAACAGGCAACTTTACCGGGGGTTTCACAGAGGAGAGGTCCATCAGGGGCTACTAGCCATGGTGACTGAGGGGAACCCCCATGTTCAGAGCAGACTTTCAATACATCTCCAACAATCCCCCTTTCTGCTAGCCCAGTCCTGCTGTAGACCACCTAGGGGTCGTGCTGAGTCTAGGCCACTGATGGCGAACCTTTTAGAGACCGAGTGCCCAAACTGCGACCCAAAACCCACTTATTCATTGCATAGTGCCAACATGGCAATTTAACCTGAATACTGAGGTTTTACTTTAGAAAAAACCACTCATATATTAACTTAAGATGATCCAAACAAAGTAAGGGAAGCAATCCCAAATGCTTTCATTTACTTAAAATTATTTGGCAGAGAATTCGACACTTTAATGATGGTCTGGGCCTGGCTGGGGCGATGGCACGCGTGCCCACAGAGAGGGCTCTGAGTGCCACCTCTGGCACCTGTGCTGTAGGTTCGCCACCCCTGCTCTAGGCTGACCCTGCACTGAGCAGGGGGTGGGATTGGATGGCCTGTAGGACCCCTTCCAACTCGGGGATTCTATGATTCTGGTGGGACATTCCCAAGGGGATTGATCAGCCCAGTGTCCTTTATTTCCACCAAGAGCAGACGTCTTTCAAGGGTAGTGAGCTGTTTCCTAGAGTTTGGGTATTTGGCCTAAAAATGGAGGTCAGAGTGAAGGTCGCTGCGTGAAGATTGCCAGTGAGGGGGAACTCACCACCTCCCCAGGCAGCCGATTCCACTTTTGCACAACTCTGGGTGCGGTCAGACGGCATGCTGGGAGCAGTTTCGGCCCTGATGCGGTCTTTTCCAACCTGGAGAATCACGATCACACTCACCTTCTTGCTCCAAATCGCTGCGCAGGCACATCACTCCCCGCCGTCCACACGTGGGAGCGTGCGTCGTGCATCACTGTTTTTTTCCTCTCTCTCTCAGTCTGGGCATGCGCACAGACAGCCATCTGTAGAACTAAAATTTTTGCGCATGTGCAGAACAGCAATTTCCTCTTCAACCGGACTGCTGTAACACTTCCCTTTAAATTTTAAAGGAACACTTCCCTTTAAGCGTTTACCCCGAAAATGGCCTCCGTGAGATCCCAAACTCGTCTAAATGCTAAAACTAGCCACCGTTTAAACATTGTTTTTAATAACGTGGTGGCGGACCTCCGCCTATGCGCACACTGCCAATGCTTTTTAAAAAACGGCAGGTGAAAAGCAGAAGCCTCTAACAGCTTTTGAGCGGGGAGGGGGTTTAAACCGGAAGTGGCTCGACACCACAGGAGCGATCAGACGTCAGAAAAGTGGGGCTGGAACCGGAGAATCAGGAAAACACCACTTGGGGACCTGGTATCAAAATTGTTGTTGTTCAGTTGCACAGTCGAGTCCAACTCTTTGCGACCCCATGGACCAGATCACGCCAGGCCTTCCTGTCTTCCGCCGTCCTCTGAAGTTGGCTCAATCAAAATACTCCGGGTTAAAGCGGTTTTGAGCCGGAAAGCGATGGCTGGGGACCGGAGGCAGATGTTGACCGTGTGATCGCACAGATAAAATCCGTTTCTGAGGCAGGCCGAAAGTGGACTAAACAGCCCGTCTGACCGCACCCTCTGACTGTCAAAAACTTTGTCCTAATATCCAGCGGGGACCTTCCCGCCCTTCATTTCAACCCATTCTTGCGAGTCCCCTCCTCTGCTGCCAACAGGAACATCTCCCTGCCCTCCTCTAAGTGACAGCCCTTCACATACATAGGTACACATGTGTGTATATCTATATAGAGAGAGATATAGATATATAGTGAGGTTACCCTAAATCTCCAACTACAGAGGAAACGTCCAGGTCGGAACCACAAAAAGCCACCCCAGCTTAAAGCCTTCTAAAAAGCCAAAACAGAACGGCTTTGACCGTCAAGCGTGAGACGCGAACTTGATCCACGCCACTGCTCAATCACGTACCCTGTTCGCAAGCAGAGGAGACCACATGCTGGACTTCCATCTTCATTCCCATCTTTTGGGCTCTGCAAAGATGGCAGCCGAGAGCCCCCACCTCAACTCCCCCTTCACTCCCTGTAAAGCCGCGGCCGCTCTTTGTGAGCCAAGAGGAGCATCCAGCGGCTGCCCCGGATGAGCCCCCTCCCCCCTTCCTTCCTCTGACCCCTCGCCTTTCAAGCCCCGGGTCCCCACTTGATTGAAGTCGCCAGAAAGGCAGAGCTGAAAGATCCTCGCTTGGCCCTTGACTCCTTGGTGGGAGTCTTTCCACATCACAAAACCACCGGGACAATTCAGCTTGACTGGCGGCCTTTCATCAGGAGAGGCCCCGAGGGGGAGGGTCAGGCTTGGGGTGGGGGGGAGAGAGGAGAGTGTCAGTCAAGAGTGAAAGGATTTGGGAAGAGCAGCCGAAAAGAGGCGGAGGAGAAATGCAAGGCTGGGAATCCTCCAATAGGCCCGCGAGTGTTCATCAGAACACTTCGTAGCAGAGCCGTTGCTTCAAGCGATGCCGGCAAGCTTCTAGCCCCCATGGATGGAAAGAAAACCTTGAGACACTTTCGATATATTTGACGGCGCTTCTGAGAATGCTTTTAAAGTCTCCGCCAGAGGGGCTGGCTGCCACTTGAAACACAATCCATGTCAGCACCTTTATTAGAAGAACCAGCCCCACACTTGAAAACCCCCCCCCCACAAATGTCCACCTTCTCGGTGCCATCAAGTGATGGGGAAGACACACCAGGTCCAGCAGCGACTTCTTTGATTTCAGTGTATGGTTGCCAGCCTCCAGGGGACGGGGACGGCAAAGGATGAGATGGTTAGACAGTGTCATCGATGCAACGAACATGAAATTGAGCCAACTTCAGAGGACGGCGGAAGACAGGAGGGCCTGGCGTGATCTGGTCCATGGGGTCGCGAAGAGTCGGACTCGATTGTGCGACTGAACAACAACAACATGTTGTTGAAGGCTTATTAGGGACTGTGATCTATACTGATGTGATTAGCTTGCTGGAAGTAGGACCCTGCTACGTAGTTTTGCATCATTTAATGCAGGGGCCCCCAACACGGTGCTCATGGGCCCTGGGGTGCCTGCTACCAGCTTTCCTGGTGCCCAACAGTGTTCCCTCTAAGCTGAGTTAGTGTGAGATGGCTCACAGTTTTTTAGCCTCCAGAATAGCAGTGGTGAGCGGTGTTCCCTCCAAGCTGAGTTAGTGTGAGCTAGCTCACAGTTTTTTAGCCTCCAGCTCACACGTTTTTGTCTCAGCTCCGGAAGGATGGGGCTCCAGAGCAAACTAATTTATGCAGCGGCCCAATCGCTCGCTCACAACTTTAATGCCAGGAGCTCACAGAGTAGAATTTTTGCTCACGAGACTCCACAACCTAGAGGGAGCATTGGTGCCTACCAAAGTGTTTTTAGAAACTGGACGTGGTCAGGTGGGGCTTTTGGCCAGCAAGGCTTTGCAGATATTTAAATATGTTTACTTTGCCAGCAGCTTCCCTCACTGTACCAGGGTCACCATTGGTGGCTGGGTGGAAGCTGTGGCAGCCATTCTGTGCCTGGCTATACCTCCTGCGACAGCCATTTCACAGCAACCATTTTGTAACTGCGCTCACCGCGTTGTGTCGGAGTCCCAGAGGTGCCCACAGCTTCAAAAAGGCTGGAGACCCCTGATTTCATAATGCCCCTATATAAATTTCATATCATAAATTTCATAATATCATAATATCATAATTTTCATAATATCATATCATAATTTTCATAATATCATATCATAATTTTCATAATATCATATCATAATTTTCATAATATCATATCATAATTTTCATAATATCATATCATAATTTTCATAATATCATATCATAATTTTCATAATATCATATCATAATTTTCATAATATCATAATGATTTCATAATATCATAATGATTTCATAATATCATAATGCCCCTATATAAATCAATGGTGCGACCTCATTTGGAATACTGTGTGCAGTTCTGGTCACCACACCTTAAAAAGGATATTATAGCTTTGGAAAAAGTGCAGAAAAGGGC